>NW_015643640.1:910034-938656 GCF_001515625.1 Sinocyclocheilus rhinocerous | reverse complement strand
TTTTTTTTATCTGTTAGTGGTAATCATTATCTTCTACATAGTGTTAGTTGACCCTCCATAGCTGACTGTCTTCTCATTTACACACACACACACACACTCACCCACACTCACACTCACACTCACACTCTCACTCTCACACACACACACACACACACACACACACACACACTGTTGCAGTCACAGGCTCTTAAAAATGCTCACTTCTCAAGCGTGTCACCACAAAAACAAACAGTCCATGAAAGGTCAGCTTTTGATGAGACTTTCTTTTAATAAGGTAGATGGTCAGAGATGGACTGGTCTGCAGTATCTGCACCATGTGACTCTTCAGAGTGAGAGATGGAAGAAAATCTTCAGCTGGAATATCAATAACTGCAGTGGCACTAGATTGCATCGGTTTACAAATCCATATGCACACGCTCTGAGCAGACGCTAGGCAACTGTCTGGAGATAAAACATCGCACAAACTTCACACATTATGTGGGGTTTTCCTGTCATGCATTGACATTTCTTCACTAATTGTGTTGGCAACAAGATACCTGCCTTTCTGACTTCCTGTGATTTACTCGGATGTAAAAGTTTCACATTCTTGACTTGGTTTCAAACTGCATCCAAAAAGGAAAAAGGTTTGACTTTCGTAGTGTTTCCAGTTGACATCGCCGGTTAGCTCTCCACGTCTCTTTCCTCACGTTGCCTACGTTTAACGCACTTGCAGTGGCCTGAAAATCATCTGAAACCAGATCAGGGCGAAGGCTTTTGGTGGGAATCTGCTATGCTAAAGGTCACTGCACCTTTGAAGAATCCTGTCTTTCACTGCAACACAGAGGGTCAAAAGTAGAGCTTTTAACAGTTTGTTCTTTCATGTTGTGCAGGACTGACTGCTGCCCTTCTGTTACGGTTCACTTCAAGCTATCAAGGGAGGGGTTAACTTATCATATCCGCTCACTGAATTATTATAAGGTCAGCACCTCAGTTTTGTCACATTGAGGTTCTCTAGAAGAGGGGTGTCCAATCCTGCTCCTGGAGCCCAGTGTTCAGAAGAGCTTGGCTCCAAAATGCACCAACGCATTTGGCTCAAAGTTTCTGGTGATCTTGAAGACCTTGATTAGTTCTTTCAGATGTGTTTAATTAGGATTAGGATAATTAGGACTCTACTCTCCTGCTTTAGAATAAATCTTTTGCAGTGTAAGGTAATGCCTAAAGCTCTTTTCTCTGTCCTAAAGACAAAGCTATAACTCAAAGCATTGAGCGCTTCACAAACAGCTGGAAAAATAAAGCAGTAGCCACTGTCTCCACTAATTACCCAACATTACCTCTAAAGGCCGGCTAAAATTACAGCCCTCATATAGGAAAACAACACCTGGAGTTTGTTAAAGTCCTGCTGTTTTAAAACAATTGCCCACAACCTCCCTTCACAAACTAATGGACATTTCTTTTGCTTTAAAACTGCTGCTCTGTTGTTGATGATAGAAGTGGAACAACTCTTTGGGGTTTAGCCGGAAAATGCCTTCTAATAAAGAAAAAAAAAATCCTTCCCGTCTCTGTTTAATTACCCAACATTACCTCTAAAGGCCGGCTAAAATTACAGTCCTCATATAGGAAAACAACACCTGGAGTTTGTTAAAGTCCTGCTGTTTTAAAACAATTGCCCACAACCTCCCTTCACAAACTAATGGACATTTCTTTTGCTTTAAAACTGCTGCTCTGTTGTTGATGATAGAAGTAGAACAACTCTTTGGGGTTTAGCAGAAAATGCCTTCTAATAAAGAAAAAAAAAATCCTTCCCGTCTCTGTTGCTACCAACAAACATCTCTATTTAGATTTTACAGCATGATAATCAACATACGAGTCAGTATGTTTCCAAAGAATTTATGACAGTCGTATTGTGAGATTCGATCAGTGTGCAAGGGTCAGTGAGCCATGTATGCTTGTATACTTTAGTTCTTGGAACAAATGGTGCAAATGAAGAATAAATGTGCATATATGACCCCAGAAATGTAATAGATTCAATAGATGTAGTGTGCACATGTCATGCTAAAAGCACTGCGTCTAATTGAGTAAAACCTTTGCAACAGACCATGATGATATTCTGCAGGAACTAAAGAGTTAAGAGACTAAGGCCCGTTGGTGTTCATTCTGATTGTAGCAATTGTAAAATTGTAAGAAACTGCAGTTTCTAGATCCTGTTTAGAGGATCATTTGTAATAATTTGATATATTGCATTTGCGTCTCAGGTTAATTGATTTTACCTAAAACCACAGAAGTAATTTCCCTCTGCTCTTCTATGCTTTGCACACATCTGGTTTAATTTATTCAGCATTGGTTGTTTATTCAATTCCTAAATTGGACAATGACCCTACCGTGTTTCTGTGGATCTTTTCATCTCATCGTTCACCCAGCCATGTGTGATGCTGCCTGAACGTCATCCGTCATGACCCAATCAAACGTGATGGATCAGGGGCTTATTGTCAAGTCGGAGGCTAAATGCTCTGGTCAGGAGCAGATGGTATCATTGTGCTTCGTAGGACATCGCAGTCCGCAGGCGAATTCATTAACCTCGATGTCATCTGCCTGGTTGGAATGTGCGCTTTCTCGCTTCGCACCGGTTGCCCATTCATAGGGAGGACACTGCCTGCCCTTCATTTTCTTTTCAAAAAGGGCAAATATACAATGTCTAAATGATGTTTAGGAATGCTTTAGCACTTTAATGTTTCATTCATGCAAGTTTCTTGACTTTGAGATTTTACATTTTTTAACAATTCAGGGTCAATGACAAAAAAAGATGGAAAATGAAAGAAGGAAACAACTTTTAAAATTAAAAATCTAGTTACAAATGCATGTGCCAAGTTGTTAGAAAAGTAATCTTTCTTTGTGTTGAGTTGACATTTTACAACTTGACCTCCCATGTCATCAGTTCAGATTATCTGATATTTTAAGAAACGTGTTGAGCTTGAGGGTCTTCAAGGGTCCTCTCTATCATGACTTATTTTTCATACATATTTATGCACTTCGGTCGTGCCACATGATCGATTGGGCAAACATTTTCTCTTATGATTAAAATTTTATATATATATAAAGAATATTAAAGAAATAGTGTATGCCAAACTATCCAATAAGGATTTCTTTTCAAGAACATTATTAATTTTTTTTTCTCACTATGATGTAAAGACTGACTTTATGCTCCCAAAATTAATTCAGTGTAATAGATCCAGGCAAAAAACAGCATTATGGCATTGGAAGCTTCCATCTGCTAGCTGTTTTAGCATGCACACATTTTCACAAGCTGTCCTCCTGTTTGCAGCGTGTTCTTGGCGTTTTGATTTGTGATAGTGTCTTAAGGAATTAACATGTTCTTGGAGCCTGTATTGCTGCTTCGCTAAAACAATATAACACTGTTGTGGGCCATCTATCATGTGTCTGGCAGGTCTTTTTGCCTTAAGCATATCTATATCGCTCTAAAATCCATGAAATTGGGAGATAAGAAAATGGACTTTACAAGCCAAGCGTTCCCAGGAAAGCACCTGTTTTTTTGCGCTCGCGCGTCAGGGGAAAACCTCTCGCCATGCAGTCGGTTAATTCTCCAGTGAACGCGGGGGGGTCAGAGTTTCTTCAAAAGACATGGGCAGGACCTTCTCACATGCCACACATTCCTATCCGCTGTGTAAAGTTTAGGAGGGTTTTTGTCTGTGGAGAGAAAGCGCTTTATACACACAAACTCCCAGTGACCCTCCCAACATACATACACGCTCCACTTTGTTTAGGGGTTGCCTTGGTGATTTTCTAACAGCCGAGAGATGGGTCATCATCGCACCTGTGTTTTTAGATTAATTCTGACAAAATACAGCATCCGTGAAGGACAGAGATAATTCTTACCATTACAAAGATTCACAAAGAAATCCCCCAAGTTTATGTCAATACAATCCTCCCCATTCATACAGACCTTGTTGCCAAGGTGATTGTCGTAACGGCTCCTTAAAGCTGCTCACTCGCTCTCCAGTTTCTTTGGCTTCAGGACATAGATTCATTGGACCCTCTGTAAGATGAAGAGTTTTTTCCTAGCAATTCATCAACAAATTGCTTGGAAACTTTTGACAGGTGCAATTTTGTCCCTAACGCTTGGTCGCAGTAACTCAGTGTGGTCCTCTCCCTGCAGAATACAGTATCGCTGCAGCTGGAAAGATTAACTCTTTTTTTTTTTTTATCGATTTATATTTTTAGGTGCAAAGAGAACAATCTAAGGAACCTGTGCCAACAAATCTAAACCCACAAGGTTTGTTTTCCAGTACTTACCATGGGACTTTCGAGCCTTTCATCAGCATTAGAGCAAAGTGCCCATATTTTGATACTCTTTTTGTTTTGGATATAAATCGTCTTTTCCTGCCGTTCACAAGTTGCATGCACTATAGAGAGCTATAGAAGACATTTAAATTCATAGAAGACAAGTTTTGATTCTTACAGTGGATTGTAGGTAAATATCCACCTCATCCAGCGCTCTGTCATCTAAAATTTCCCGTTACTACTGAGTGAGTGAACTGTCCCAATGAATCAAACTGAATCGCGCAAACTCCTTTGACTGATTAGATCAAAAGAGTGATTCGTTCGTGAACTTGTCATTGTTTGTTCATAGGGATGTAACGATTCACTCAACTCACGATTCGATTTTCTCACGATTTGTTTAACAAAATGAGATTGAAGAAAAGGTGTCGATTTATTAGGCTATTGCTGCACGTTTCTTTGTGAAATTGAAATATAACAAAACTAAAATCAAATAAACCCAAATCAAACAAGCAAGTTACACAAATAAAAGAAATCTCTTCATATGGACAAACTAAGGCTTTGTCTGTGCTCTTTCCATTTAAAATTAGAGGCAATCACTGGATTTTAATCACGATCCAAACAAAGATGCAGCATACATGCAGCATGAGTAGTTTTTAATCTAAATTAGACTGTATCATTTCAAAATTTGAAGCAAAAACACAATGGTCTGACTTTAGTTTTGTGAAACTATACTACATACGAACCAGCAGACGAGCTGAATGAGACGCAGATTCACTCTCTGCCAGCAGGTGGCGCTCATGAACAGCAATGATACCGTGTTTCCTTGGTTACCGCTGTAAACAAAGCAGAGCTGCGCTTATGAACACTACTTTAATATGCATTGTTCAGAGGCAAGATGAAAAGAAAATACCACGCAAACTTTTCTAAAGATAGTCAGTTCCCCTCAGAGATACATTCATATAAACTCCTACTCCAGTTGTTTCGCGATTTGTTTGGCTTCTCAACCGATTTGAATCGTCACATATTTGAATTGATTTTCGACCGGCTCACGGTTAATCGTTACATCCCAATTTGTTCAGATTCTGAATAGCTGATAGAAAACACACAACTCGTTTGCTAAAATATTATAAGAAAAGATTCTCAGGTCGGTAAACGTCAATCGCAGTGATACAAAGATTTATCAGTAATATTTTACTGGGGCACAAGAGAGGTATTTCACTGGAGCTCGTGCCCCTGTTAAAAGGGTCTAGCGATGCCAGTACTTGCCTCTTTTTGAGCATTTTCTCACTGCTTGCAATGCTGAGCAACCGCACACATTGTAAATACAATTCTTTAATACAATTTTGAACGCCTGCACTTTCATTATCAGGATGTGAGGCAACAATGTTGCACCCTAAATGGATTTCTCTGAGAATCACTCTTACTCAGAGGGGCAGATTAGGACGTTGATTCGAAAGTGGTTGCTAAAACCGCTAACTCAACTAACAGCGTGGTTACTTAACTTCACTTAGTTTGGTGTTATTTGGAGCACCTATCCCCTGGCGGTCAATAGAAGGTGTTTGATGCCATGCTGATTGTTTCCCAAGTAGATGCCCCATTAATCCTGTTCTCTTTCCTTTCTAATGAATGTCAGGCAAATGGCTGAGATCACATTTGCTAACACTTCCTTGATACATTCCCGCTTTTCATTTGCCTTGATTAGGCTTTAATGAGCATTGTAACACCAACCGCAGTCCCTCGAGGTTGGGTTAGTCTGGCTTCATCACACTTGCCGGTTTGTTTGATCTAAACCCATTTGGGTACGGTGTAATGCAATGGTTGGGACTGAAAGCATGGTGACTTCTGTCTGGTTGAACGAGGCTGTTCTGTGCACCAGTGCTGATAGACGGATGACATGGCTTGTTACCTGCGAACAAAAGCCTTGACACAGAAACTCGGGCTGTTTGTGTGCTGTTAAGCTTCGGTGACTTTGCGTTCTCTGTTTGTCTGACGCAACGGATCTGTCTGTTGTCTGAGTTTTAGATCGGTTGACTTTTACTGAGACTGCACTGTAAAGGAAGATTAGTAATTAGACTCGAGTAAATCAGTAATTAATTGGTTTGCAAAAACTACTTGTATTGGACATAATTGATAATTCAGTCATTCTAAATACATCTGAAATGGGTCATAGGCTATTAAACAAAGTGAAATCTGAATTTGTGTCTTGAAAGTATAATTATGAGTGCTAAAGAACACAGTCAGGGTGGTTGAGTTTAGACATCCCTGAGGTGTCTGTGGGACATGTCTCGACTTGTTCAGTGAGTCACAGGAACCAAACCAATGACGAGCAGTCACCTCTTTATGTGACTTCCTTTATCTTTAGTACAATCTTTTGAAAAAAATGAAGAAATCTTATGAGTAAACAAGAGAGCGCCACAGCTGGGTTTCTGATTTGTAGAGAACAAGGTGTTAGTAGGCAAACAGAATTTTTGGTAACACTTCAATAAGTTTCCATTAGTTCATGTTAGTTAATGAATTAATGAGTATTACAGTATTTGTTAATCTTTGTTACGGTTCATTAGTTAGCTCATGTTAGCTCAGGTCCATTAAATATTAACAGATGCCACTTTTGACTTTAATCATGTATGAGTGAATGTTGAAATTAACAATAATGAATGCTATAGAAGTATTTTTCATTCTTAGTTCATGTTAACTAATGTAGGAGCTAAAGTGTTACACTTTAGTTTGGGGACCAATTCTCACTATTTAACTGACTTTTGCCTCACTAAACTCCTAATGTGCTGCTTATTAATAGTTAGTAAGGTAGTAGCTATGTTTAGGATTAAGGGATCTAAAATACGCTCATGCAGAATAAGCCTTGCTTTATAAGTACTAATAAACTGACAATATGCTAGTAATATGCATGTTAATAAGCAACTAGTTAATCGTGAGAATTGCTCCCTAAACTAAAGTGTTAGTGAATTTTCTTTTACTATAGTTTACTGCTTGTTTTTGACAGTTATTTGCATGAACTATTTGTTCTGGTTGTGGTTTTACTCCACTGCACACTAAACGACACACTTCTGTGTGCTTCAGTCTGTATATATTATTTTAAATTTATTTTAGGTAGGTTTTTGCAACATGTCTGTGTACGCTTGGACGATCTTTAATCATGCAGTCCGCACAGAAAACCACCCCGAGTGCCAAATACCACCTGCTCAGTCTGATGGAGGTAACGAGAGGAGGGGCGAGTGGAAGGCGTGCACCGCCCGGTTTCGGTTGAATATAATCTCAGGCTCTTCACTTTCGTCCTCTAGCAGCCTGCTCTGCCCCGTTCACTGTTCACTTCCTCATCTGCAGAAAACCTGTCATCTGATCCCTTTGTGTGATCCCAGTGCATCCTCCTGAGAGCCAGCGATTCATTTCTGTCCATTTTTGTTTAGCTAATAATGAAACACAATTATTGCAGGGCTCCCTGGAATACTTGATTCCGATGTCAATTGTAGAATCCAGAGGTCAGATATTCTGAATAATACAGCAGTCCAGGGCAGCGCTGTGTAACTGACCCGCTCAATTGGGAAATCTGTTTATTACAGCAGAGCTCGTGTTCTGTCTCGCCGCTGTCTCTACGAGTAAGCTAATAAATTAATTTCAACTCAAATCAATATTTTATGTCCATTTATTTAAGCAGCCGTGTAATAAGCAGGACCGTGTACCGGCAGCCAGTTGATCAGGACTCTGATGCAAAGCTGTGATTTTTATTTTTTTCCCCTTGACAGCTCTGCAGTCTCTCGTCTTCTCGTGCAATAAATTAATTTCAATTTGAATCAGTATTTCATGTCAGTGTGTTTCAGAAGCAGCATTGTAATATGGAATAATATACAGTTCTCAATAAAGTCGTTTTAAACGCTCCTTTTAAAATCTTCCCAGCCTGCTGACATTTATGACATCTGCTTCAAACATTACTATTCTCATGATAACTTTCGTTAACTCTACAGTAAGTAAATCCACTTCGCCAGCTAATTACTCTTCAACAGTGATGCTAAAGAGCTACTGCAAAAATGCTCTTATGAAAATGTACCATAGTTCTTAACTGTAGCATTTGTTATAATAAGGCTAGACTTAATCATTACCAGGCCAATAATTACTTTTTTAATGAATCTATATAGCTTTTGTTATGAAAAAAAAAAACAAGCCTGCACATTTAAACAATAGCTACAGCATGCCACAGTTGTAATATAAATCTATTGGGAAAACTCTATTCCTTTAACAGATCTATTACAAATTCTACAACAAGTTAGACATAATTTACCACAATAAATAAGCCTACAATAAAACGTGATAAATTCTAGTAAAGGTGGCCATGAGTAGTTTAAAAAGATTGTAATATATGTTAGTGGTGGTGCAAGATTGTTTTCTCCTCTTTTCATCAGTCTTTTTAGTTTGTGTGCCTTTTTTATAATGTTAGACTATGGCAATATCTCAATGGAATTCGCAAAACTTGCTAGTTTTGGTTATTTGGTTATATATCCCCAGCAAACTACGCCCCATATATATATATACACACACACACACACACACACACACACACACACTGCCGTTCAAAAGTTTGGGATCAGTAAGATTTGTAATGTTTTTTAAAGAATTCTCTTCTGCTCATCAAGACTGCATTTATTTGATCAGAAATACAGAAAAACAGTAATATTGTGAAATATTATTGCAATTTAAAATAAATGTTTTCTATTTTAATATACTTTAAAATATAATTTATTGCTGTGATCAAAGCTGAATTTTCAGCATCATTACTCCAGTCTTCAGTGTAACATGATCTTCAGAAATCATTCTTAAATGCTGATTTATTATCAATGTTGGAAACAGTTTTGCTGCTGAATTTTTTTTTTTTTTTTGGAACCTGTGGCACTTTTTTCAGGATTATTTGATGAATAAAATAAAATAAAAAAACAGCATTTATTAAAAATAGAAACAATATGATATAAATAAAAAAAAGGAAATAAATAAACATGTAATTAAGTCATAGAAAGTCCAGGGTTTTTTTTCCCCCAGGAAGAGGGGAGGCTCTGAAGAGGGCGGCGTCTCTCTCTCTCTCTCTCTCTCTCTCTCTCTCTTTCTGTTCGCTCAGTCAGTCCGCTCAGAGGACGGTCAATGAGACAGACGGGCGAGTCGCTGGGTTCTTCTGTTCGGCTTCACATGCATCCGTCCGTGGATGAGTATGTCCCTGTCGGATCTGTCCGGGATTAATAGAGCCCTTTTCACGCAGATATATTTCCATAAATTCTTCATCGCCTCTCAGTGAATCGCACCCGGATTATCGTCATCACCATCACCATGGGTTTCTACGGCACTTTAAAGATGATCTTCTATAAAGTGAGTAAACGCTGTTATTCGTGTCTGATGCACTGCGGCTTTTATATCGATACGGCCGTGCGCCTCGCGTCAAAACCCCTTCAGCGCGGACGCGACGCGACAGGAACGCGTCCATTATAAATCAAAGAAGCGGTGCGCTGCACTGCGCGATGTGTAATATATCAAATGCAATGCGCGCCCGTGTAATGTACACATCTTGGTTGATGATAACGCCGGCGTTCGGGTTTGTCGCGTCGCGTTCTGAAGGGTGAGTCGGTGAAATACGCGACTGTTCTTACGGCCACTGCGGAAAAATCTCCAGCTGACTGAGAGAATCACCTTCCGCGATATTCATTCACCTACTTTGAGTCTCCTTGACAAGAAGCTCAGATGTTGAAAAGGATGCGATACACTTATTATGGGGTGGGTTTGGAGAACATAGGCTCTATCACTATTTCTCCACCATCTGCCCATCCTAACACACACACACACACTGCACCTGCGCTCCCTACATCATACATATCTATCCATCCCCTATACATCTCAGCAGCACTGCATCCTTCTTTACTTGTATAGCTGATTTATTTGATCGCATGTTTTTGATGTGCAATCGACTCTGATTTGATAGTTTGATGCTGTGGTATTTGATACTCATCTTCCAGAGCAAACCTGTTGGTGATATTAATTTGTGCTTTGCAGCTGATATGCAGCAGAAACAATATCTGGGCTCCCTCACTGTAGTCATGTTAACGTGGAACATCCAGTCACGACTATCCTAGAGCTTCAGTGTTGTGATATGTGAATGATTTTGTGTCGGAGTGGTAAAGCATCAGTTTCGGCGCTGCCGGGTGAAGGGTGTGTTTCCTCCACTGGCTGGCGGCATCAGGCCACCCTACACTGATTGGGTCACTGTGTCATTGCTTTTGATGCCACGTCTGTCCCAAAACTTTATATTTGAGTGAAACAAGCGTTAAGAGCTTATCAGACACGCTCAGTCACTGCAGTCTCCAGGGTGTCCTCTGATCAGAACAGCATCGACTGAAGTACAGTGACGTTGACGGATGCTCCAGGCAGTCTCCTTAATTGTTTGGTTACAAAAACAAAGCTCATTAAGGATATTTGACACTAGATCATGAGATTTTATCCCTAAGCTTCACTGTACTCAGTCTTTGATTTCTTGCAGTTTAACTTCCATGACTTTTCGGGTTTTATTTATGAAGTACAGCACACTTAAATAGTCTAAAATGCACGGCGTTCAGCTAAATGCGCAGCTGTGACCAATCTAAGAATTTTCTGAAACGAATAGCAAGGTTCTTCATTCATAAATCACAGGATTTATTGACTAATGCATGTTATTTGCCAAGACTGCACCGGCTTCCATGAACACAAGCATTCCTGTTAACCACAGACTGAGCCGTTTTTGCTCGTTGGTGTCAGACATGGAGAATGATTACACAGTGACTCATCTAAAATCAGATGGCTCTCGCTGTGAACCCCAGAGAGAAGCGACAGTCTAATCCACTCACTCAAATGAATGTATAACTAAGCAAATGAATGCTTTTACTTCATTCACGCAGTTTTGTGTTAAGTGCTTTTCACCAAGTAGTCTGTCTAGGTTTAGCTATTAGTAGTGATTAGCAAGTGTGGCGTTCCCTATGTGTTTTGTGTTTCGTGTGGCGTAACCTGAGAGAGTCTTAACACTCTCGAACACACACAGGCTCACTTTCATACGTCTTCAGTGTCATGCCATCTTTTTACTATCTTCTCTTCATTCATGCATATTCACACTCCCTGCCTGTCCTATCTGTTTGACTACCTTTGCAGTGAGTTCACTGATCCTTGCCAAGCTGTCCTGTAAAATAAACATATAGCTGGCATGGAAGGGGTTAATACATAATCAGAACATTTAATATTAATTTTCAAATGATTTTTGTGATTTTAAAAAAATTGATTTTGTCTCTTATGGACGTTTCTACAGGGCTTCATCTGTCTTTTTGTTTAGTTTTTTCTCTCCGGTCCTCATTTACTGTGAATCTCGCAGCGTGTGGTGCCTTCAGAAATCCAGACAGAGCTTCATTATCAGACACACCTTTCAGCTCGACCTCACTCAAGCGTTTCAAACACCTGGCACATCTGACACTAGATCAGTTGCGGCAAATGTGATCATGCCAGTGTTTTATTGGTTTCATTTGAATATAAAGACCAGTAAATATAATTTTTTACTGTAGGCCAAAACTCTAAATTAGCCATGAAAAGGTGAACATGTATAATCTGTATGGTCATCTTATCTCCATGAAATGTCATGAATGTTTTAAGCAAAATTAGAATGCATTAATATAATAGCGAACATCAGTAATTATTTTCCTGTTATGGCTAATAATTGATAAAAGTCTTTACTATTTTGTTTGCATAAATTAAAAATAAAACACTATAGAATCAGTTTTAACATGCTACAGGTGAATGTAGTGATCACATGTAATGCAGTATGAAAAATTAATATTCATTTTGAGATTTGCTGAAGATTACGTTTAGAGCATCAGTAAAAACAGTAAATTAGTAGTAAGTCTCTAATGCTCAAAAAGGCTGTATTTATGTGATCAAAATACTGCAAAACAGTAATATTGTAAAATATTATTACAATTTAAAGTATCTTTTTAATGTATTTTTATTATTTTTAATTTTAAATGTGATGCATTCTTGTGATGGCAAAGCTGAATTTTTTTTTAGGTCATTATTCCAGTTTCCAGAGCCATGAAAAGGTGAACATGTATAATCTGTATGGTCATCTTATCTCCATGAAATGTCATGAATGTTTTAAGCAAAATTAGAATGCATTAATATAATAGCGAACATCAGTAATTATTTTCCTGTTATGGCCAATAATTGATAAAAGTCTTTACTATTTTGTTTGCATAAATTAAAAATAAAACACTATAGAATCAGTTTTAACATGCTACAGGTGAATGTAGTGATCACATGTAATGCAGTATGAAAAATTAATATTCATTTTGAGATTTGCTGAAGATTACGTTTAGAGCATCAGTAAAAACAGTAATTAGTAGTAAGTCTCTAATGCTCAAAAAGGCTGTATTTATGTGATCAAAATACTGCAAAACTGTAATATTGTAAAATATTATTACAATTTAAAGTATCTTTTTAATGTATTTTTATTATTTTTTATTTGAAATGTGATGCATTCTTGTGATGGCAAAGCTGAATTTTTTTTTAGGTCATTATTCCAGTTTCCAGCTTAATATTTTTCAGGGAAACCTGATACATTTTCAAAGAATATAAAGTTCAACAGAAAGACATTTATTTTAAATATAATTTTTTTGTAATAGTGTAGAAGTCTTTAATGTCACTTTTGAGCAATGCAATGCATCCATGCTGAATATATGTATTAAATATCTAAATATTTATATGTATAAGAACTTTTAATTGCTGCCAAATGCTTGCCAGTGTTCTGGTGGCTTATTCAGTGTACACTTTTTTAAAATAAATCTTAAATCTGTTTTAGAGACTTTTTGTGATGAGACTTTTTTAAAATAGTTATTAGTATACAGTACTAATAACTAAAACCACTGAATGTTGCTTACAGGCACAATGTCATTGTGATTTGGATATCATTTCAGACCTGTTATTTACCAGTGACATGATACGTAACTGCACTGTAAACGGCAAGTGTGTGTTTCAGTAGTGAAACTCTTAATTTCTGCTCACATCGTTAATGACTCACAAACCCTTGGCACGGCACAACGGTTCATAACTTGGAGTCTATCGCTGAGCTCCTCCTGAAAGTGAACTGTACAGATTCACTGGCAGCCCTGTACTCTCCTAAAATAGTTTAATTCAAATGTGCTCTAGGAGCTCATTGTGTTGAGGACACTGAACCCTTGTTTTTCCAGAGTAGATGCTCCGTAGCCAGGCACCAACTATGCAGCAAAACCAGAGCGGTTTCAGCCTGTGCGGGGCGTGGGTGACAGAGACAGTGAAGCATATAGGGTTGCTCTTTTATTTCCTTTATGCCCATATAAATTTAGGCTGTTGTGAAAGCACAGTACCTGTCACGTCCACACAGATGCGTGTTTGTTTGTATGTGTCCCCCTTTCCAGCTCCTATGAGGGGTGTGTGTGTGTGTTTATGCCATACACCTCTTTGAAGACTCGCATGACAAGCGTTAGCATCAGCTGTCAGACTTGGTCTTTTCTGTGCTGTGTCACTATAAAGTGCACATGACCTTCCTTCCTCTGGCCTAGATTTGGTGGTGAGGGAATTAGCACAACACACACAGACACACACCTCTTAACACAGGAACGAACACCGGTGGATCAGTAACGTTTACTGTCAAGCTGCTTCGCTGGTTGTTTATGTGGCTGGTCATCATTATTGTCATGTCCTTTACGAACCCAAACTAACCAGTGCTCCACCTGCTCTTTGTTGCAGATGAAGAGGAAGTTGGACCATGGCCCCGAGGTTCGATCTTTCCCTTCAGGAAAAAAGCCCTGTCCAAGGTAAAGCTCCTGCCACCTGACCTGAAGCTAGCAAGATGTTTTATGTGCACATCTACCTAAGAGTACAGTAACAGGTAGACATAGTTGTTTTTGTATGACACATTCCTCTTCATGATTTTTCTTTATTGATAAAGATTATATTTATTTAAATGTTATTATTTTATTTATTATAGATCTTAAAGATTTTTAATATTTTAGTTAAATGTAATTAAAAAATAATACTAATACCAGGATGCATTAAATTGATTACAAGTGACGTTTTTAATGTTACAAAAGAAAGTTCGGTCACTTTATTTCAAGGTCCAATTCTCACTATTAACTACAACTTTTGCCTCAATAAACTCCTAATGTGCTGCTTATTAATAGTTAGTAAGGTAGTTGTTACATTTAGGTATGGGGTTTAGGATTAAGGGATCTAAAATATGCTCATAAGGCCATATTTGCTTATGCATGCACATTTTTCAAGTATGCATGCTAATAAAGAACATCGAAAGTTCTTTTCAATATTTTATTCATTAAAGAGTCCTGTATCACTTATCACAGAGAAAAGGAAAAAAAAAAGCAAATCAGCATATTAGAATGATTTCTGAAGATCATGTGACACTGAAGACTGGAGTAATGATGCTGAAAATTCAGCTTTGATCACAGGAATAAATTATATTTTAAAGTAGGATATTAAAATAGTTATGTTGAATTGTAGTAATATTTCAGAATATTACTGTTTTAACTGTTTTTGATTAAATAAATGCAAACTTTTTGAGCATGAGATTTTTTTTTATTCACATTATTTAAAAAATCTTACCGATCCCAAACTTTTGAATGATATATATATATCTTTTGAATGGTGTATATATATTTTAAAATGTGAAAATCCCCTTTAGCCTGGTTTCCATCCACATATTTTTATGCAAATTTTAGTATATCACATAAAAAGTGCTGGATGGAAACTCTAAGATGCTAATAAAAAGTGAGGTGGGGAAAAAGATGAAAGTAACACATATACATAAAATATTAGAGAAACATACAGAATTAATTCCTTCATGTGCATCAAAAATGTCATGTGATTTGAATAATTTGCGGTCTGACACACAGACATGAGGAATCTGCCCTCGATTGCTAACAAACACAACGTTCATCAGAGTGTTTTGTCCGTGAGCTTTAAACCACAAGCATTTCATTATAAAAGGGCTGCAACTGGTTTCCCAGTTTTACATAAATTTCCACAGAAATTATAATGTTGTTCTTTTGAACACATGGGATGAAAATGTAAATTTATAAAAAAAATAAATAAATTCTTTACCTAAATCACAAATTTGATGACATTTTTTGCACACAGAATTATGATTGGTCTTTTCTTTCATGCATCCATCTAAAAATCTAGCCACCTTTACACTGCAAAGCTCACCTGAAACTTAAAACACTTTTTTTTTTTTGCCTTGCAAGAAGTAATATATACCTATAAAAAAGGCAAATCTAGCTTATTTTGGTGCCGCTAATGGTTCAGAAATGACACACCGTCACTGTGAAACCACATGCAATCGCATCCCGAGAGGTTCCTCAGTCGGCAAACCCAAGACGAGTGTTCATGCCTTATTGTCAAGGCGCAGGTGTTCTTGTGGTTTATATTAGAACAGTACACGAGCAACCAGGCAGCAGTTGCGTGCTGGGTAATTGAAGCATCTTGGTCTCAGATCCCATTAAATATGAATCCATTATGAAACAGACCTCACTGCGTGCTCGCCTGCGCTCTTCCCTCTCTCCTCCGCATCCGTTGGTTTCTTGCACCGGAGAAGGTATCCGTAGATAAGCAGAATGCAAGGAAGGAGTGCTGAATCGTCTTTTTGGTGTTAGTGTAGGGCCCCAGAGACTGTAAGGACTGCTGACATGGGACAACTCTCTGTCACCACAAGTGGAAAAGGGAATGTGCTTCAGTTGTTAATCGTTTGCATGCATTAAATGCTTTTGAGCATGTTTTACATGGACTCTAAAATAGTGAAGAAGGTCAACAGAAAAGGGTTTCCATGAATGAAACATCTGAATGAATTGATTTGGGGGCAGGTGTCTGAATAAAATCATGCTGACTGACTGATTGAGTTCTGAGGTTAAGGTAAATGGTGCTCATCTGGCACCCATTCAGTCCAACTCACCACTTTGGATTTTGGCTGTAATTCTCAAACTATTGTTCTGAAACACAGCCTCAGATCTTTATTTTCAACCCGTTTTGTTTTGAAATCTTCCATAAACTGCAGGCTTGCACTGGCCTTTTCATTTTCTTGAATTACCCCAACACAGATGTCTCCTGTCAGAGTCACTTGTTATAAATTCTGCACCAGAATGCCCTTAGAATGTTATTTTGTCTCTTCCCCACTCATTAGTTTTCGTCTTTTTCATCCTCCAGTCCCACAGGACTGCCGTTCCCAGCCACCCCCACTACGTTTCGGGACATTCGAGCGGTCAATGGGCAGGGTCAGCAGAGACGGCGCATCACGTCCATCCAGCCCCCCACAGGCCTGCAGGAGTGGCTCCACACCTTTCAGGTGAGTTCAACCAAACAGCTGAGTTCAGACCGGACAGATGAAGCTAACCAGGTGAACACTCACAGCTAGTACATGGTGCCTAAAACCATAATCATGGTAAAATCACTAACACAGTTTCTCTAGGCATATGTAAGTTCAAGAAATACTGTAATGATATGTACATAATAATATTAACAATACTTATTATTATTATTAATCCTTAGCCTCACATTGCTACAGAGCCCTACGTATCACATGCAGAGAAAAATGACTTTGCATGACTTATTTATTTGTTTCCTCATTTTAATTAAACAATTAGTACAACATGGCCACGATTTTACTAAAACAAGGAAATGAATAAAGATGTGGGAGCTAGGGGCGTATGATATTCATCCTCTACAATAATATGTTAATTGTTGTTTTAATGATGTGCGAGCTGACATTATAGAGTATGTCCCTCAAAAAACAAACAAAAACTCGTCTTGAGAGTCCAAAAGCATTGACTGTGTGATGAAGCCTATTAGAATGCAGTCAGAATGACCTGTAATACAAGTTATGAAAGCAACAAAATTTCCCAGTGTGGGTTTGTTTTGATTTTATAAGATTTGATATAGTTGAGTAATATCACACAATCAAGAGTGCCTTTTTCCTGAATATCAGCATATGAGCACGATCACAAATGTGATACTGATTTTATACAACAGTTCAGCAAACAAGTTAATATTGAGTCAGTTACATTTTAGACCCAATAGTGTCCGTTTTTTCTGTTTCGCCAGTGAAAAAGTTCTAAGCAAAGCCGGATCAGAACATTTGTGCGTCTCAGAGCAACACTCGTTTCGTTTCTAAATGAATCTGTTTTAGAATGAATCATTTAAATCAAGTCACTTGCTTCTTCTCTAAATGAATCAGCAATTTTGAACAAATCTTTTGAATGAATGATTCAGTGAATCGTTCATTAACACAGGTACAGTTATCCATTATCGAAAAAAAATCACAAAAAATATCAAGATATCATTTTTTGTCAATATCGCACATCCCTAGTGGGAACGGATTCTCAAATCATGGCCATGACATTTTGTGTTTTTTCCCCTGCGTGTCAGCTAAAGTAAAACGAGGAAACTATTAGTACAATGTGACCATGATTAAACTAAAACAAGGGAATGGTATAATAAAATGTGGCCACAAATTAATACAATTTGGGACGACCACGATATCTTAAATTGGTGGCCATGAAATCTATTTTTACTTTTGCGTCATGTCATGTGCAGGGTCTTCTAAGGAACACAACGTTTGCTGCAGTCTGGTTTTAATGCATTGATTACTTCTGGTACTAAGATCTGACTGAATCTATGCTAGATATTTAAGCACATGCGGCCATTATGCAACAGGTTTGCAGCTATCTAGATCCTTGTCATATGCGTCTTACTAGAACAACAGTTCAAGCCTCGACAGAGAGCAGAGGCTCCACCTCACTCAGTGTTTGCTGTGCCTTGCAGGTAATTACAGGCTTGATCAGTCCTCGGGCTTAACGAAGCTGCTCTGGCATGAAACAGCAGATACCTGTGTTGACTAAAAGTTCCTTCATGATGTCAAAGGCCAGTTTGTTCGAAGGCGTCTCGGGACAGAAGCAGCATGTATAACATCCTCTCAGTTGTGGTCTGTCTGTGGATTCAGAAAGGGTTTTGTTTATTTGCTCAGTCAGTGCTTGATGAGTTGCTTGCTTTGTGTCCCGAGTTATTGTAAGGCTTATTTCTGGAGGTGCAAATGACACCCCGCATCCCTGTGAGTCATCACTGCTTCAGTATCGCTTAGGGTATTCACATTAAATGTCTCATTTCTGCATTCTAAGCCTGCGGTGATATATCTTTGTGGCAGTTCTGTGTGTTCAGGGTTGAATTCAGGCGCTAGAATTGCAACCTTGTCATATTTGTATACATGGAGTCCTGGCATTGAATGTTAAAAATGTGATTTAAAAGAAAAAAAAAATTAAAGATATACTGCCATTCAGGGATTTGTAATGTTTTTAAAGAAGGTTATTTTGCTCATCAAGGCTGCATTTATTTGATCAACAGTAATATTGTGAAATATTATTACAATTTAAAATAATGTTTTCTATTTTAATAAATTTTAAAATGTAATTTATTTCTGTGATCAAAGCTGAATTTTCAGCATTATTACTCCAGTCTTCAGTGTCACATAATCTTCAGAAATCATTCTGATATGCTGATTCATTATCAATGTTGGAAACAGTTGCACTGGTTACTGTTTTATTTGGAAACTGTTCTGCTTTTTTCAGCATTGTTTGATGAATAAAGGTAAAAAAGAACAGCATTTATTTAAAATAGAAATCTTTTGTTACAATATACTCTTTCATTCAAACGTTTGGGATCGCTAAATTTTTTTCTTTCTTTTTTTGAAAGAAATAAATACTTTTATTCAGCATGGATGTGTTAAATTGATAGTGACAGTAAAGACTTTTATTGTTAGAAAATATTTATATTTTGAATAAATGCTTATTGTTATTATTATTATTATTTAACTTGCCCTATTGTTCTTCTAAGGATTATTTTATTTATTTTTTATTTTATTTATTTTTTCAGACTTCAGAATCATGTCCAAACTTGGCAGATTCTTGATATCTTAAATACCGTTGCTATGGCAACGTGTCAAACTTGAGTATTCTTTTCAGGTGTTTTTAAGGCACTTAACATGCTTAGAATTTCATGAAACTCGACACACTCATCAGTATTAGTGATAATTAGACACTGGCAAAAGCTCATAAATGGGCGTGGAGCCATTTATTTTACAAATGCTTATAGACCATTAAAATCATTTTAAAATTCTTATAGGTCATTGAAAGTTTTTTATATCCTACCCTCTCTGTGTGTGTATCTGTTTCACACTCTTGATATTCTAGAGTAACCCTTTCTGGGGGCAAACAGCAAATTAAAAACTATCAGACATTTCAGCTGACAGATGAAGGCTCTAACACTAAGGTTCTTATTATAGGATAAGAAATCGTTTAAGCCTGATCCTGTACTACACAGTTTCCATGAGTTAGAATGACAAACAAACACATAAATTAAGTTAATATGTACTGTACTGGTAATATAGTTTTATATAATTATTTCACAAATGCTTATAGATCATTAAAAGGTTTGGTAACACTTTACAATGTCTTAACATCAGTTAATGCATTAACTCGCATGAACTAACAAAGAACAATATATTATATTAATATATAATGCAAGTAAGTTTTGAACTTAAAATTAACTAAGATTAATAATGGCTTGGGCCCGTCATTGCCGCTATATTCTAAACTTGCTCTTTGTAAGTGCATTATCAATAGAATGATTTTTAAAAATGCTTATGACTTTGAAAAATAATGGAAATTCATTTGATAAAGTTTGGGAAGCCTGTGTAGATCTCAGGCTTAGTTTAATTAGTTTGCTTTGATTAAAGAACCAACACAGTTGAACATTTTAATCAGATTTTCCCTCAACTGTTTAATGGGATCTCATTATTTTGAGCTGTTAAAACAGCAGTTATACACATATAGACATAAACCAGCCTGTGACAACAACGCCGAACTTGAGCAGTAAATTACGGTGCTTTATTACGTTCCGAGCGCCATGAGATCAGCGAAACATTTTATTCAACTGGATGAAGTTGACCGCAGCGTAATATGGGGAGAACGAACCCTGGGAAGTTTCCAACAGCCTCAAGACATGAAGACTTACGAGAAACTTCTCGGTTACGTTCATGCCAGAAGTTACCATTTCAGGAGACGGTTTGCTGCTGTAGAGCCAGTGAAAAAGCATCGCCAGCCCTAACTGAAATGTAAATCTAAAGCTCTAAGTGTAAATGGATGGCTCTGTATGTTTTTGGTGTGTGTTACAGAGCTGGAGTGGCCCAGAGAAGCTGCTCGCGCTGGATGAGTTGATTGACAGCTGTGAGCCAACACAGGTGAAGCACATGATGCAGGTGATCGAACCACAGTTTCAGAGAGACTTCATCTCGCTCCTGCCCAGAGAGGTAAAGCACTCACACACTCATCTTTGTGTTGAGAAATTTGCAGAAACACTGATTATCACTGATTCAAGTTTTGATGCCACTAACTTGGCAAACTTGGGCACTTATTTCATCCTCAAAAGTGCTGTATGAACCTTGTAAACAGAACTTGTTTCCTAGCTAGTAGTGTGCTCTTTGTGTAGAAGTTGCATAGTCAGCCAATCAGATTAGATATGGCTAGATTAAGACACATGTGTGTCTAATAGAATGCAGCAGTCGGGTTCACATTCATTTTCTCCATAGGGGAACTGATTTTTAACAATAATTTATAAACCGTTAAATTCGTGCCTGCTTTAAGTGACGAGGTTGTTAATGAATGCTTTTGTTGAAGCCATCAACCCACTTATTTCAACTTATTTTTTAAATACTCAAGCTTAACACTGCATTACCCATGATTCTGCCAAACGATTAATCGCGATTAATCGCATCCAAAATAAAAGTTTTTGTTTACATAATATATGTGTGTGTACTGTGCATATTTATTATGTGTATATATAAATACAAACACATGCATGTATATATTTCAGAAAAATTTTTTATATATTAAATATATTTATATTGGTAACACTTTAGTATTGGGACCAATTCTCACTATTAACTAGTTGCTTATTAGCATGCATATTACTAGAATATTAAGCATTTATTAGTAGTGATTAAGCACATATTAATGCCTTATTCTACATGACCTTATTCTACATCCCTAATCCTACCCAATACCTAAACCTAACAACTACCTTACTAACTATTAATAAGCAGCAAATTAGGAGTTTATTGAGGGGAAAAGTCGTAGTTAATAGTGAATAAGTGTTCCCTATTCTTAAGTGTTACCAAACTTTAATTTTGAATGTGATTAATCGTTTGACAGCACTAATTGTTTTATGTTTATAATCTGCATTTTTAAATCCGTTTTTATAATTATCCATTTAATTTAGATCATTTTGCTGGACTCGTTAAAGCCTTTAAGTACACTCTTCTACCTTAGTCTACCTTTCTGTCCGATTTTCACACATTTCACACAAAATTTGTGATGTTGCGATTCACCTTGTAGCTGGTTGCTTTATGGCTTATATCTAACACTTTGTTAAAAAATAAAATGGAAAATGAATAGGAAAAAATACCGAAAAGATGTCGAACTCCGTGTTCATCAGTCCAACACACTCTCATGGCAGTGTGTAACTATTACGTTTTGGCAAATTATTGGCTAATTTGTATGATAATATCATTCGTAGGTTAGGTTTAGGAATAAACCTTCAATCTTTTTTTTTTTTTTTCAAAAAACATTCACATCAGTGAAACTACTGAAGCCCTGAGCTCTAAACAGACCTTTTCATTTCTCTTCATTTTCTTTTTAGAACAGTCTTGCACTTTATGGCTGAGATGTTTGACAGGGTGGTTTTAGAGCGTATAAGTGCTGGAGTGCAGTTGACAAGCATGTCCTCTCTTACACCTCTTCAGAGAGATGTTACAACTCTCTCAGCTTCTTTTCAGGAATACAGAGAGGACTCTACCCCGTCGTTTCTCTGCCCTCTCTTCCTTTCATCCTCTCTTCTTCTTGTCACTGGTTCAGCTTGCCTTTCTTGTTCTCCTTCACCTGTCACCTCGTCTCCCTCTTTCCTGGCTCTCCTCCCCATCAGGCTGTTTTTCTTCCGTGTCAGTGTGTCTGTCTGTCTCTCTGCCTGATTGAAGCAGATTGTGGAAAAAGCTCCTCTAGGCTATTACTGTACACACTCTGGAGTCTCAGGCTGCAACCTTCATGTAGGATCACACTGAACTGTTTGGACATGCTCCATGGTCTTCCCTCAGCTCTTTGCAAAGTTGCAGTGCACTTGAAAATGGGAGAATAGAAAAAATAACTTTAATAGGGTTAAATAATTTTTTTTTTTTTTTTACTTCTTACAGATTTTTTTTTTTTTTCCCAAAAATAATCAAAAAGAATATTTTATTCAATAAATGGGGGCTGGTGATAGTTTAGGTATTAGTTTGTAATATATTTTGTTATATTATCAATTAGATTATCAGTAATGATGACAATGTTTGTCACCATATGAAAGTGCTTTTTATATAGCATTTTGATATTCTTTTGATATGTGATTTTTTTTTTATCAAAAAAATGTATACATTTTAAATTTTATACATTTTCTATCAATTGAAATATCATTTAAGAACATAATTTAAATTAGTTTCATTTACCCAATGTTCTGTTTAACCACTTCTATAAGGCTTTCATAATTGCATATATTTTTACCTAAAATCCTATCAAAAATATAATAATAATTATTATTATCAGTGTTATAATTATTTCTCATCATATTAGTATTATTTTTCATTATTCACATTTATTTATTTGTTTTGCTATTTAACATTTTGTGGGATTTTAAAAAGTATCACCTTGAATACATTTCAGATTTTATGGTCTAGTATTAATCTTACATGTCTTTTATATAGCTTCTTGTTAATTTGTATGAGTTTTGTTATTTATTCTGTTTTCGCCATGAAGATAGCCTTACTGCTGACAAGGTGTTAAAAAAATAAATAAATGAAAACAATAAATGTACATTTTGGCAGAAATATTTATCCTGTTATAGCCTACTCTTCCTGTAAGATCTCTCCACCTCCCTCACGCTCTCCTGATGTCTGGTTGTTTTTCTGTCTGTCTTGTGTTGTAGTTGGCCTTACACGTGTTGTCATTTCTGGAGCCAAAGGATCTGCTTCAGGCAGCTCAGACGTGTCGTTACTGGCGCATCCTAGCAGAGGACAACCTGCTCTGGAGGGAGAAATGCAAAGAAGAAGGTGCTTTTCCACCAATTCTGTGGCTTTGGAAATTCATGCACATGTATATTGAATAGTTGCATTGAATCATTAGTGTCACGTCTGTTTTGCAGGTATTGACGAGCCCTTGCACATAAAGAGAAGGAAGGTTATCAAGCCAGGGTTCGCACACAGCCCCTGGAAGAGTGCCTATATTAGACAACACAGAATAGACACCAACTGGAGGAGAGGAGACCTCAAATCACCTAAGGTAGCTGTATTATTAATAATAATCAGCATATTAGAATGATTTCTGAAGGATCATGTGACTCTGAAGATTCTGAAAATTCAGCTTTGATCACAGCAATAAATTACATTTTAACAGATATTCACATAGGAAACAGTTATAATATTTCACAGATATTACTGTTTTTACTGTATTTATCAAATAAATGCAGCCTTGATGTGCGTTTAGATGCTTTCAAAAACATTTACAACCCCACTTTCGGAAAGACATTTCATTTCAACATGCCTACATTTCATTTTTCTAGTTCCTTGTTACTGTAAGGCATAATATTAAATATCTTTAATCACCCTTAAACTGCTTTTTATTGCTTGAAGTCTTTATCTAATTTGGAAATCTTTCTGAGAGACGCCCATCAGTGCATCACCTGGGGAACAGAAAAGTTTAAGACCCTGAAAAGAGCAACTTAAGTCCTCTCGACGGCACAGTGGGTGCCAGAAAATAGGGATTTTGGGTTATTCATGTACCGGCGGCGACGGAAGCAGCGGTTTACCTGACTCGGTTGTTACCATGGTGACCATGAACCTGTTGGTTCCTGTAATTGAAAGCTGCTGTGTCATTTGCCAGCATCAGCAGCATCACGTTGTTCTTGCGCATCACTGTAATACTAGCATTTCTGTTCATTTTGTAATTAATCCTCTTTTTCTCTCTGTTTTCAGGTGTTGAAAGGCCATGACGATCATGTCATCACCTGTCTCCAGTTCTGTGGAAACTGCATTGTGAGCGGCTCAGACGACAACACGCTCAAAGTATGGTCTGCTGTTACTGGGAAGGTGAGGTTTTTTTTTATTTAAATTTTTTAATTAATTTTCTAAGGACCTTATAAACACTGATAAATATATAAATGTTTGAATACATTAATTATACATTTAAAATACGAATTTTCACAAATTCAAGAAACCGAATATAAAATATTCAGTTGAATATCTGCTGTAAGTATATTAATTACAGCAGATGATTCTGATTAAAATTGATTAAATATTAGAAAATATTTTTTTTAAATATGCACATCTTATTTGTATATCTAATATTTCAAAAACCCAAAACATTTCTTATATTGTTACATTCAGTAAGATATTACATGAATCAAGTAAATGATACCAAATTTTCAATTCCAAACGGCCGTATTTGAGAAAAAAGTTTGCATTACTGGAAATTGCTGTTATTTTAAAGGGTTAGTTCACCCAAAAATGAAAATTCTGTCAATACAATAATAATCAGCATATTAGAATGATTTCTGAAGGATCATGTGACTCTGAAGATTCTGAAAATTCAGCTTTGATCACAGCAATAAATTACATTTTAACAGATATTCACATAGGAAACAGTTATAATATTTCACAGATATTACTGTTTTTACTGTATTTATCAAATAAATGCAGCCTTGATGTGCGTTTAGATGCTTTCAAAAACATTTACAACCCCACTTTCGGAAAGACATTTCATTTCAACATGCCTACATTTCATTTTTTTTTCGAACAACACGAGGGTGAGTAATTAATGACAGAATTTTCATTTTTGGGTGAACTAACCCTTTAACATTTCTGTTGTCAAATATTAAATGTTTCACTAGTTTCATCTTACCTCGCTCTCTTTCAACGTTACACTGCCGCTGGAATAGTAAACCCCGCCTACTTTGATTTGATTGGCCCAGCTCAATCAGTTTGACATTGATGAGCAGCCTAGAAATAACTATTAAACCTTTTTGTGATCCTAACAACAAACAGAGCGCTGCATAATGGAGTGCAGCAGAATCTTGTGAATGAGCTGTCTCAAACCTGCACATGACCATCTTCATCACTTATTCACGTGAGAACGTGAGGAGTCATGTTCTATTGAACGCTGAGATGATCACTAACTACAAACAGCATGTCTTTCTCTCTCTCTTTCTCACCTCCGTTCTCTGCCGTTCCCTTCCTCCTGCGCTTTAAGGATTCATTGCACTAGCTGATGCTGTGACACGGTCCTTGTGCTGCAGGTTTATGGCAGTTGTAAAATAATGTGTGTGCGGTTCACTCATCATCCAGCGCTGGCCTTTCCGTCCTGACCTCCAGTTTCAACCAGCGTCTAATGAAATCTCTCTTTTTAATGTTCACTATTATACCAGATACTAACACGGGCGTTATCATCGCTTCGATTCTTCCCGCTTTTCACAGAAGACGATCTCAAATCATTCCCAAAGTTATCAGCCTTTGAGCTTCTATAATCAAATCTAGCGTGCATTGATTGGCTCTTGCCTTATCACAGCAGAGACGTGATTGGTTCAGCGGTAACATGCCGTCTGATGAGAGACATCATCGTAGCAGATGCGCCATGATTAGGGTCATCGCCGCATCTATGGCAGGCTGCCTTTTTGTTCCCATCATGCAGTGCTGTTTGCGGGGCTGTCGAAAAGAAGCACCAGCTTGAAAATGCTTGTAAAGCTCGGATCAGCTTCTGTCATCCAGAAATATATCCAAATTCTTTCAAAAAAGGTTAGAACAGGCATTTGTCCAAGCAGAGAGTGAGCAAGCCATTTTACTATGAAAATATATATGCATGCATGTATATACCCTGCAGTTCAAAAGTTTGGGATCAGTAAGATTTTTAATGTTTTAAAGAAGTCTCTTCTGTTCATCAAGGCTGCATTTATTTGACTAAACATACAGGGGGGAAAAAATTATTTAAAATAATGGTTTTCTATTTTAATATACTTTAAAATATAATTTATTATCACTTATTCACGTGAGAACGTGAGGAGTCATGTTCTATTGAACGCTGAGATGATCACTAACTACAAACAGCATGTCTTTCTCTCTCTCTTTCTCACCTCCGTTCTCTGCCGTTCCCTTCCTCCTGCGCTTTAAGGATTCATTGCACTAGCTGATGCTGTGACACGGTCCTTGTGCTGCAGGTTTATGGCAGTTGTAAAATAATGTGTGTGCGGTTCACTCATCATCCAGCGCTGGCCTTTCCGTCCTGACCTCCAGTTTCAACCAGCGTCTAATGAAATCTCTCTTTTTAATGTTCACTATTATACCAGATACTAACACGGGCGTTATCATCGCTTCGATTCTTCCCGCTTTTCACAGAAGACGATCTCAAATCATTCCCAAAGTTATCAGCCTTTGAGCTTCTATAATCAAATCTAGCGTGCATTGATTGGCTCTTGCCTTATCACAGCAGAGACGTGATTGGTTCAGCGGTAACATGCCGTCTGATGAGAGACATCATCGTAGCAGATGCGCCATGATTAGGGTCATCGCCGCATCTATGGCAGGCTGCCTTTTTGTTCTCATCATGCAGTGCTGTTTGCGGGGCTGTCGAAAAGAAGCACCAGCTTGAAAATGCTTGTAAAGCTCGGATCAGCTTCTGTCATCCAGAAATATATCCAAATTCTTTCAAAAAAGGTTAGAACAGGCATTTGTCCAAGCAGAGAGTGAGCAAGCCATTTTACTATGAAAATATATATGCATGCATGTATATACCCTGCAGTTCAAAAGTTTGGGATCAGTAAGATTTTTAATGTTTTAAAGAAGTCTCTTCTGTTCATCAAGGCTGCATTTATTTGACTAAACATACAGGGGGGAAAAAATTATTTAAAATAATGGTTTTCTATTTTAATATACGTTAAAATATAATTTATTTCTGTGATCAAAGCCTGAATTTTCAGCATCATTGCTCCAGTCTTCAGTGTCACATGATCCTTCAGAAATCATTCTAATATGTTGATTTATTATCAATGTTGGAAACAGTTTTGCTGCTTAATCTTTTTTTGGGGGGAAACTGTGATACTTTTTTCAGGATTCTTTGATGAAAAATTTAAAAAGAACAGCATTTATTTAAAATAGAAATCTATTATAACAATATAAGTCTTTATCACTTTAACACATCCTTGCTGAATAAAAGTTTTAATGTCTTTCAAACAAAGAAAGAATAAAAATGTACTGACCCCAAACTGCTGAACAGTAGTTACAGTTTTTTCTGTATTTCTGATCAAATAAATGCAGCCTTGATGAGCAGAAGAAAATTCTTTAAAACACTTTTTAAATTATTACTGATCCCAAACTTTTGAACGGCAGTGTAAATATATTCGTAGTTATAAAAAAGTGTTCAGCTGGCCGATGATGGAAATCGCAATCAATATGGAAATATTATTTTTGTTATTGCCAGCATAAGTCTATTACTTTGAAAAATAAAAAACCATAAGTAATCTTAAACTAAACGCAAATATCGGCAATAAATTTAATATCGGCTAATAAATTAAACATCTAAAATAAATTAGATACATAAATAGATATTTTATTTCAATATTTAAATATAATTATTATAATTAATATATATATATTAGGGGTTGAACGACTTTTATGTGATGAAAGTCGAGTCTAAGTCGACTAGTCGCTGATGACGTCATTAATGAACAAATAAGTCTGGAGCTGAGACTCAAACACCTTGTGCACGGCTATGGCAGATGACAGCGCTGCCCACATGACTGTTGCTCCTATAACAGCTTTTTTATCAGTTCTTTTGTCTTTGGGTCGTTATATTTCTCACAGATTTCTGCTCGTTCTAAATCAGATACAGATAAAGTAGCACAGTAAAGATTACATTCATATGAATGCATTAGTGAGAGCGATTGCGTGTGTGAATTAATTCTACCTGGCAGCGTCTCTCTACTAGTAGTGAAGCTGTGGGATTTAGTTATTAAAGGGGTCATATGATGCTGCTAAAAAGAACATTATTATGTGTATTTGGTGTAATGAAATGTGTTTATGCGGTTTAAGGTTAAAAAAACACATTATTTTCCACATACTGTACATTATTGTTTCTCCTCTATGCCCCTCCTTTCTTTACCCGGGTGTCTTTTGCAAAGTC
>NW_015643640.1:906112-906487 GCF_001515625.1 Sinocyclocheilus rhinocerous | reverse complement strand
GTGTCATTAGTCCAGTCTTCAGTGTCACATGATCCTTCAGAAATCATTCTAATACCAGGATACATTTTATTTCAGGATTCTTTGATGAATAGAATTTTCAAAATAAATATATATAAAAACACCACTCCAAACTTTTAAACGGTAGTGTACATTAGGGGTTGAACGACTTCTGATTTTTTGAAGTCGACTTTTATGTTATGAAAGTCGAGTCAAAGTCGACTAGTCGCTGATGACGTCATTAATGAACAAATAAGTCTGGAGCTGAGACTCAAACACCTTGTGCACGGCTATGGCAGATGACAGCGCTGCCCACATGACTGTTGCTCCTATAACAGCTTTTTTATCAGTTCTTTTGTCTTTGGGTCGTTATATTTC
>NW_015643640.1:894142-905966 GCF_001515625.1 Sinocyclocheilus rhinocerous | reverse complement strand
GAAATCACAGAACAGTGTTGACAATACATTTCCGCGCTGAATGATTCTGTGCGCGCGTTGTACGAGCTGCTGTCTGTAGCCTATGTGTGTGCGTTACAGTGCAGCAGCACATTAGATTAGAACGGCGATTAACTTACCTGTACAATAAGCTGTTTAAACCGTGCATTCTCCCGTTCTCATGGCAGAGCATTGAAGTCGATTAGTCGGTGCAACCCCTAATATATACAGTATATATAATTGCCGATATATCTAATTATACCATATAATTATCGGCTGATATCGGGACTGTATATTGACATATATAGTGCATCCCTAATATGAAAGAGAATATAGTCGGGTGAATATTGTCTCATGTCTGATGCATTGAGTCCCTCTTCACTAACTGTGGCCAATTAAACAGGAAATGATGTGTCCTTTGAAGCGCCTGTCAGAGGAAGTGGAACAGTGAAGCAGGAGACAATGGGATTTAGTGCGACTGCTTTTCTCCTACTGTACTCCTCCTTACTTTCTGTTCATTTCTGCGGTTCACTCAGCTGTAAACTATTAACTGTCTGTTTGAGTGCATTAATAGCGTCCAGTATACGTTTGCATTTTCCACAGTCGCTTTTGATCAGCAGGCTACAGTCTTGTTGTCATGGCCACAGCCACAAATGTTATTTTGGCTCCATTGCCTCTCTGAATCTATGGATGTGGACCTCCCTCTCCTCTGTTTCATTGCTTTGTTCCTCTCTTTCCGCTTCTCTTACAGTCTCTCTGTCTTCTTGACCTCGGGTCTGTTTACTTTTTCCTCTCGCTACACATCAGTTCACCATTTAAGTGCTGTAAACCCCAGGAGCTCATGCAGGCGGCTCACAGGCAGATACTCATCCTCTGAGACTAAAACCTTCTCGGGTCGGAATCGATAACAGATCAAGACAAATAGGCTCCTGTGGGTCATGAGTCGTGGATTTGTACATCACCAACCCCCATATACACACATACTCATACAAACCCAGTTTGACCTCTATTTTGTCTAAAGAATGACAGAGTGTGCTTTCTCTTTGTATGGTGGTTGGATGTCTCATTGTCCAAGTTTCTCTCCGTTCTTTGTTTGCTTTGCTCTGATATTGTCTGAGGATAAAGCCGGCCAAAGAATGTCATAGTGAGAGAATAGTTGGATTCCATTGCACACAAGTGCTCCGTTCTCATTAAAACATCATTCGCTGTTTTCACTCATTATATTGGAGACCATTTTGAGTTTATGGATTAAAACCGAAAACTGCCATTCGCTTCCTTTTCACAAGCAAAGAAAATCTGCCCAAAAGGGCCATTTTGCTGCAGTCCATCTGTTGGAAGCAGCAGGTTTCTTTCTGTGTAGGTACGAAGGTGCCCTTCACTGCTGATCTGAGACTTCTGAGTGCTTCTCCACACTTCTGTTTAAAATATTTTAAAATTGTGAAAAAATAGTTACAAAACTGTTTATAATATTTAGAGTTTATGAAAAAAACTGTTAAAGATATGCTGGTTTTACCAGATATTTTTGTGTGATTTTTGGTGAATTGTCATGATCATACCCAGACTTGTAACCCAAAAGAAAAATCTGCCCATAAGAGTCATGAACCTTGCATGTGAGGATAATTCACTAGACATGTTTTCTTGCCATTATGTAGTGCTTGCATACTTTTATAAGCATTCTTGAGCTACAAAAAGGCACTATATGAATAAAACATGATTATTATTTTGTTTTGTTTTTTTTCCAGCTGAAAAGCTGCGCAGGAAACACTAGCATAACCGCACTAGAAAATGTATACTGGTTGACAAATTATATGTGACCCTGCAGCACAAAAGCAGTGTTAAGTCGCTGGGGTATATTTGTAGCAATAGCCAACAATACATTGTATGGGTCAAAATTATAGATTTTTATTTCATGCCAAAAATCATTAGGATATTAAGTAAAGATCATGTTCCATGAAGATATTTTGTTAATGTCCTACTGTAAATATATAAAAACTTTTTGATTAGTAATATGCATTGCCAAGAACTTCATTTGAACAACTTTAAAGATGATTTTCTCAATATTTAGATTTTTTTGCACCCTCAGATTCCAGATTTTCAAATAGTTGTATCTCAGCCAAATATTGTCCTATCCTAACAAATCATACATCAATGGAAAGCGTATTTATTCAGCTTTCAGATGATATATAAATCTCAATTTCGAAAAATTGAGCCTTATGACTGGTTTTGTGGTCCAGGGTCACATATTGTTATTGTTTTATAGCGCACTCCACTATCATTAGCCAGACAGGAAAATAAGTAGATGTCTGAGCAACGCCTGATATGAATGGTAGATAAAGATCTGATGGGCGTGCCGTGGATTACAGACCATCTTCACCCGCACTAGCAATATTAATGCTATTACTGGCCCCCTTCCATAGGAAATGAATGGGCCTCATGCTGTGTGTAATAGGAAAGTGATTTTGCGGGAAGATTAGGCTCTAACGCAGCATCCGGCTCATTTGAATGTGTGCCATGCTTGAGGATGTGTACAGCACGATAAGGGTCTGATGAGGGATGAAATGTGATTGAAACATAAACAAAGAGATGAGTTGTTTTGAATTAGCATTAAGGTAAGAATCTGGGCTTCTATGGTCTTTGGTTTTAATGTTGTCTCCATGCATGACCATCAAAAACGACACCGCTCAGATTACCTGGTAAATATATGAGGCGTTTTCGAGATTTGCACCACTGCACAGATTATATTTAGCTCTCTCTTTATCTCACTGGAGCTGTCGGACTCATCCGCAGTCGAAAAGGATTCATTCGAAAACTTCAGACGTTCACCAGCACTCTGAAGCAATGGAGGTTTCCTCTGGACGGTCATGCCTGACGTCTCAGTTTTCAGTGACACTTGGCCAACATCTCTCTCTTTCTGTCACATCACAAGCAGCCCTGGGCTGAGACGTCTTTAATCTGGCTTCTCTGAGATGTGTCGACAGGATTTACCCACAGCTCTTTTCACCTGTGCAGTGATGAGTGGCGTGGAAAGTTTTGGTGTCCACAAAAGGTTATGTGGATACCTTGAAAATAAGACTAAATAAATAGTAACAGGCTTTTCTCACTTGTCATTTTGAAAGGGAAACCTGGTCTGACAGAAGTGTGAATTCCAGGCCTGGAATGTTCATGGAAATGAATGAAATCGCAGAAAATTCTGTATTTAATAGAAATGTTTGTTCTTATGAAATATTTATTTGGTTAAAATGTTCTGTTTTATGTGTGATCTCTAATGTAATAAATAAATAAATATTATATTTATGCACATCAAAACTTTAAGATATGCAAAGTTGGCTAAAGTTAGGATTTGTTTTTAGGGGTGAGCAATATTAGCATGGTAATAATGATAATAATAATGATAATAATAAATCAACTTGATTCAGAACTGTCACTGTTTAGTTTGCACTTCTTTCAAAAGTGTGATTTCCAGGCCTGGAAAAGCCATGGAAATTAATAAAATGCTAAGGAGTCAATAGAAATGTTATTGTAATGCTCTATTATTGATTATTTATTTGCTTAGTTTTCTCTGTATGCTCTCTATAATATATATTTTTATAGATAGATAGATAGATAGGAAAGGCTTGGAAGAAATACTGCTAGAAAGTTACAGTAAGTTATTTGGAAACAAACAACTGATCATAAACATCCTCAATGCTTACTTCATTAATTATTCATGAGCTTGTTGTACCATTTAGTTTCAGCACCTGAGTCGAAAAGACTAGAAAAAAGTAGCAACTGTGTTATGTTTGTACTATATTTCAGAAGATTTAAGACGAGCAGATTTATTTGCTCAGATGATCTAGCAAGTGTTAAAGCAGTGACATGCATGCTGTACCCTCATGAATATGCAAATAAGAACGTTAACCTGGTGTTTACAAATGTACAGTGTGAAATCACAAAGCTTTTTCAGGATTAATTACTAACTCAGGGTAAAATATGACTTGTGTGACACCCTGGGTTTAGATTGACAGTTTCAACTCTGAAAGCCCATGAGACTGTTAATGCGATGTTGGAAAGCAGCTCTCTGCATCTGGAGGTCACCTTTCGTGGAGATGTTTATGCTGTGGAGGGAGGCCTGGGTGTGACGGGACGTACTGTAGAGAGGAGCGAGGAGGTCACAGGGAGAGTATGAGCATATGTGTTTGCTCGTACTGTGAAAACAGCCCTCCGGCCTCCATCCTCCTATTTACTTCTTTCATCACATCTTTCACTCATCCTAAAGCCTTTTGCTCCATTTCACTCTTTCTCCCCTCATTTTCATTGCTCTGTTCCGCTTTTAATTTCCTGCGACTCTCTCCTCCCCCTCCCTCTCTCCAGCCATGACTCAGACTGCACCTTTGGCTGACCACCAACTCCTTAACATGCAGACTGCAGCACTCCTGCTCAAACCCTCCATCCACTTCTGCATCAGAGAAACAAACACACCCAGCCGGAGATTGCTGCCTTATGCTGATCCTGCAAATCATATGTGACCCTGGACCACAAAACCAGTCATAAGGGTCAATTTTTCAAAATTGAGATTTATACATCATCTGAAAGCTGAATAAATAAGCTTTCCATTGATGTATGGTTTGTTAGGATAAGATATTTGGCCGAGATACAACTATTTAAAAATCTGAGGGTTCAAAAAAAATCTAAATACTGAGAAAATCATCTTTAAAGTTGTCCAAATGAAGTTCTTAGCAATGCATATTACTAATCAAAAATTAAGTTTTGATATATTTACGGTAGGAAATTTACTAAATATCTTCATGGAACATGATCTTTACTTAATATCCTAATGATTTTTGGCATAAAAGAAAAATCGATAATTTAGACACATATACATAATGTTTTTTTTTGGCTATTGCTAAAAATATACCCAAGCTACTTAAGACTGGTTTTGTGGTCCAGGGTCACATATATTATACAAAATATATCTAAATATGTTGTTGAATCAGCGCAAACTTCTTAAGGCCTGATGGTCTTGAAACCCCGCCTAAGGATATGTAAATGGATATTAATTTAAGTTTTAGTAATACAGTTATGTGCTTTTGTTATGTATTTATTTTACTATTTAGCTTTATTTCAGTTTTAGTAATTTTAGTCCTTCAGCTTATTTTAAGTGTTATTCAGTTTTACAAATTTATATTTTATTTTAGCTTTATTTTAGGGATGCATGATATTGGATTTTGCCGATATCTGATATGCCGAACTCATTTTGGCCAATTTGGCCGATACCGATACATATTTACTTTTGTTTGGAGACGACACCAAGTCTCTCCTGTGCAGAGATTATAAACAATTTTTTATTTGTTGTGTGTAATTTTTTTGTGATCTTATTGCTAGCACACCTCGATCACATGTATGTTATTAGTCTTATCGGCAGAGCATATCGGCATCATATCGGGCCGATGCCGATATTTGCATTTTAAGCCTTTATCAGCCGAATGACGTTCCGATAATATTGTGCATCCCTATTTTTATAGTTGTAACATAAACAACATTGGTCTAACCTCTGATGACTTTTAGAATGTTCTGTCTTTCCCAGAAAGCTTGGTACTAATTTGGTTAAGTGATGTAATATGCTGGTGACGGCATTGCAAGGGTTTGTACTCGCTAGACTCTGTTTACCCATCTATTTACGCAAATAACCTTCAGCCATATTTTGGCACTAGAAGATGTTTTGTGCTCATGAGAACCATTCCATGGTTATGGCACACTATAATTTCCTTTGTTTACCTTGTTATACCCTCCTTTAGAGAGCCCAGGCTCAACAGCTTAACTGTATTTAACACACAGATGTTCTTCAAACTACAGTTCCCACAAACCATTGTAGTCAGTGGTTTGATAATGAAAAGCTTTAATAACAGCACTCTTCCAGATGGGAGAGGACTTTTTTGGTATGAAAATAAGAGGGTTAGCAATGAAAACAGCTGCTCCAAACAGTCTGCTCGCCATCTGAGACACAAATTGGTCTGCCAATCCCAGCCAATCAGATATACAGTGGGTTTCGAACATGAACGAGGGTGTTGAAATGTGACCTGCTTCAATCCGACGACGAGCACGATATGAATTTTTGGAAGGAGACTAAACAAAATGAGCACTGGCACTTTATACTGCCTTGGCCGCAATTTGCACAGTATCTTCTTCACTAAGATTAGATGTGGACTGTAAAATGAGTGGAATTTGGAAGGGATTTAAACCTCGATCCTTGGCTTCAAACATTTCCCACCAGCCACTCAAACGGAATGCTAATCTCCATGCCTCGTGGGTGCCATAGACTTGCTCTTTTATGGTTTCTCAACAGGCAGATAAACAGACACCTAAGCCATTTGGTTTCAAAGGTCCTCTCCAAGACACAGCCTGAGTGGGCTGTAATCGCCTGAGAACACGGTCTGAACGCTTTCCGTGCTCGCCGGCATTATTTAAACCACCTCGTCATTCCATGGGAAAGATCCATTGCCTTAGTAACACGTACTCATTATGGAACACAACACCTCATGCATAATGCAGTAAGAAGTACATTAATATTCATGATTAAATCCCCTCCCTTTTCTCTCTGGCATGTCTTGGACACTAGAAATGTGAGTGGAGTAGCTTTTGATCACAAGATGATAAGAAATAGTCTTTGGGCATGTTTTAACACCGATTGTTCAGAGATGACATCCCTGTTGTTCTTCCAGTTCCCTTGAAGAGCCATTCTGCTTTTAACCCCTTCTTTTACTATCCAATTTGTCATTTTTGCGAGTACAGTAATGGTTTGAAATGACTGTTAATTGGGTTGATTTCCTCTTTTGTTCCATCAACCGCCACATTCGGCGATGGAACAAAGCAAGACGTGTTAAAACGCTCGAAAGCCCTCAGTGTTATGGAGGTTGGTCACCGCTTCTAAAGATTAATGATGCATTACGGTTGATCATGATCGAGATGGAGACGGAAATAGGAGCAGCTGCATTATGAATTAAAGGCCTTGAGACCTTCTCTTTCACATCTCCTGGGTTTATCACCCCTGCTTTTATCGGTCATGGTTCAGAGGTTACGCCTTCTTTGACACTTGCGACGCTTTCCACTCGCCTCATAACATGACGAAATGACCAAAAGCACCTTTGATTCAGTGTTTGCCTCTGAAATGAAATTGAATTTGGTTTAATTATATTTAGAGGAAATGGCCCTTAGCCTTATGGGTTATTCTAAGGGAAATCTCTCATCATGCTGATCAATATGTAATATATCATATGAAATCAAGAGAGTTTCTTTTTCCATTAACGCTGCTTCCTGCTTAGAATGGACTGTAAAGTTATTTGATGTATGTTGATAAGCAGACGTTATGTCTTGGGTAAAGGTCAAAGTGATGGATCAGAGTGCTTATAATTAGTGCAGGCATTGGGGAATTCATATGCAATCTTTTTCTTGTAGTTTCAAGTTTGTTTTATTTCTATAGCACATTTAAAATCAGCAAGCACGGCTGACCAAAGTGCTGAACAAAACGTAAAACAAAAGCACAGGGCAGATCACATATTAATAACACAAGCTCACAACGAATTGAAAGCCAAAGATAAAAAAATAGGTTTTAAGAGATGTTTTAAGAGCAGTTATAAGCCGGGAGGCTGTTCCACAGCCTAGGGCCAGCAGTAGCAAAAGCTCTATCCTCTCTATGCTTTAACCGTGATCTGGGGACAGAGAGCAGTCTAGGTTTTCTCAGAGAGAAAAGGTTTAATCTTGGAGAGAAGACGTAACGGAAAAAAAACAAGAGCCAATCACCGCATTTATTTGTTTGTCGAATTTGAGGCTACAATCCCAAAACACACCTAAATTCTTAACGCAGGATGAAGTAAAGGAAGCAAGGTAGTCCAGGTCAATACTTCTACTCCCAGAGTTTTCATGGGGACCAAAGTCTATAACCTCGGTTTTTGATTCATTTAGAAATAGAACGTTTTGAGAGAACCAAGTTTTCACTTCATCTAGGCAAGCAAAAAGAGATTTCACAGCAGTATGTTTATTGCGATTCAGGGGTAGATAAATTTGGGTAGGCAGTGAAATGATACACCATGCTTTCTAAAAAATGGAGCCCAAAGGAAGTAAATACAGGGAAAAGAGAACAGGTGCGAGAATTGAACCCTGTGGCACTCCACAAGAAAGTTGAGCCGGCGACAAAGAAAAGTTACCCAGTCTGACAGAAAAACTTCTATTAGTTAAAAATGATTTAAACCAATTAAGGAGAGTTCCCTGGATGCCCACATAACATTCTAGTCGGGATAAGACAATATTATGATCAACTGTATCAAAAGCCGAGGTTAGGTCTAAAAGTACTAGGATCACAGAGTCGCCAGAGTCAGTCGCTAACAGTGTATCATTAAAGACCTGTAATAAAGCAGACTCGGTGCTGTGCAGAGACTTAAAGCCAGACTGGAAGGTTTCAAAAAACTGATTTGAGCTAAGAAAAGACTGGAGTTGAATAAGCACAGTTTTTTCCATGACTTTGGTAATAAAAGGAAGAGTCGAAATAGGCCAAAAATGATTGAAATGACTAACATCAAGTGAAGGTTTCTTGAGAAGAGGAGTAACAGTAGGAGTAACTTTAAGGCTATCTGGGATAGTTCCTGAACTTAAACATTTATTCAGAAAAGACAACAGACTGGGTCCAACCGAATCAAAAATTTGTTTCAAAGTACGTGGAGGGAGAACATCATGGGAGCAAAAAGAATGTTTCAAATGGTCAATCATTTCTGTGAGAGACTGGAGAGAAACTGAGTCAAAAACGCACCATGTGGCTGAAGAACAACGAGACTCAGGCGATACATTAGCAGAAGGCTGCAGATGAGATCTCAAAAGTAGTTTAAATATGTGCCATTGTAAGTTCAGTTGATTTACCCTTGTATTTGTTCTTTCTTTTTCGCCAGTGTTTGCGGACGTTAGTTGGCCACACCGGCGGGGTCTGGTCCTCTCAAATGCGAGACAACATCATTATCAGTGGCTCCACAGACCGAACGCTGAAGGTCTGGAATGCAGAGTCGGGAGAATGTATCCACACGCTGTACGGTCATACCTCAACAGTGCGCTGTATGCACTTGCATGAGAAAAGGTAACATCTACCGCCTTCCAACCAAAGGCCACTTTACAGCCAGATGCATATAGATTACACCACTGCTAGGAAACAAGCCCTTTACTGCTTTGTTTACATAATATGAATAACTTTAGGAATAAAAAATAAAAACAATAGGGGAAAAATTAAACAAATAATTGTCTTTTTTTTTTTTCCATGAAAACTGTACCAGTAAAACTGATTAAAATGTGTGCACACACGTGTACTGAAGGTGTAAGGAAAGTGCTATTGTCATTTCTATTCATTCATCTTATGTCATCAGTGAGTCAAAGTTTAACTATTGTTGAAAGTGGTTCAAAACCATATGAAACCAACATGAGTGCAAGATTTACTTGGTCAAAGCATTTAAAGGGGTCATATGATGCTGCTAAAAAGAACGTTATTTTGTGTATTTGGTGTAATGCAACTAGAGTGAGCGGAGGCCGGCTTGAGTGAGCGGATATCGTCCTCTTTTGGAAGACCAAACAAAGTAGTTTCGCTTTCACAACGAAACACACAGCGTCTTCACAACATGGCAGCGGAGGCAACAGCAATAATTAAAGTTACGCCTTATTTCTTTGCGTGAACATTTGGGCGGCGTTATGCAAATCTTCCCACATCGTGATGTAGACGTGTGGGCGTGTTAGAATGAGCCGTTTTAGGTAGGCTTGGTTGACTCAACTTTTATAAAGAATATCTTTGAGACTTTAGTCTTTGCAACTTTACAGATCTTCTTTATGCACCAAGAGCTTGTAACACTCCAAAGAGAAAGGAACAATTGAAATCGCATCATATGACCCATTTAAACTAGATTTTTTGTTATTTATTGGACAATCGACTTGTCATTGACCCAGCAACTGTGGGACAAAGCATTTAGTCTGTAGTCCGTACTAATCCGCATTAGTCCTGATTTGTTCATATATCCATAATTTTAAGAGCTTTGCTGTAACTACATTAGAAGAATTTAATCGAACATAGTGGCGTTTAATACAATAACAATAGAATGGAGAATATCTGGAATTCAGCTTGTGCTGCATCTCATTGTGAAATGAATCAAATCCATGCGGTACGCAGTACAGCTTTTATTGAATTGTTCTTGGCTTTTATTCTAGACAGAGAATAACTCTGGGTGTTTAGCCACAGTTATTTTCTTATATAACATGTCATTTATTAATTACTGAACACTGATTCATTGGATCCGCTCCTCCTACAGTTTGACGGCATCCACGTGGTGAGCGGTTCGTTGGACACGTCGATCCGGGTGTGGGATGTAGAGACTGGAAACTGTATTCACACGCTCACAGGTCATCAGTCCCTCACCAGCGGCATGGAGCTCAAAGATAATATCCTGGTCTCCGGAAACGCAGACTCCACCGTCAAGATCTGGGACATCAAGACCGGCCAGTGCCTACAGACACTGCAAGGTGAGCAGAGCGAGTCTGATTGATCGCAACTAGTTATAAAGTGGATCAGAGATTTAAAATCACCATGAAATCAAATTTTGACTTTTTTTTTTTTTAATGGAATGATTTATCCATGAACATCATTTTTAATGAATGCCCCCTTGTAGTCCCTGTACACTTGGCTTATAGTACGTTGTTTGGACAATGCTGATATTTTTTGTCCTTTTGTGGAGCCTGAAAACCATTTTGAACTGTTGATGTATGAAAAGATTATTCAAATTTTGATGCATCACTAAAAAAATAACTGTAGAAATAACTGTAGAGAAATTTAGAATATTTGACATTTTTGGGCGTGTGCAGTTCTTTTAAGAGCTTCACACTGCAAAAAAAAAGATTTTCTTACTTCGTATTTTTGACTTGTTTTCCAGTACAAATAGAAGAATTAAGATACATTTACTTAAGCAAAATGACTTCAGATAAGTCTTGTTTTCTGAAAAATTAAGCGTTTTTTTTTTGTTCAAGGGCACAGAATCAAAGCCATTTATGCCACAGTATTTCCTGTAACCATAGTTACACGCTGCAGTTTGATTTCATGTCTATTGGTGATTTCAGCAATGCAGTTTGTGTGATGAGCTGCTCTATTTGGAATCCCTTGTTAAGAAGTACACTTTAGCATGCACTTTAAGGTCCAGTTCTCACTATTAACTAACTGTCAATAAACTGCTAATTAGCTGCTTATTATTATACATCTCAATTTCAAAATATTGACCCTTGGTTTTGTGCTCCAGGGTCACATATGCTCATGCAGAATAAGGCATTAAGGTGTGCTTATATAGTACTAATAAACAGCCAATATACTTGCTAATAAGCAACTAGTTAATCGTGAGAATTGCTCCCTAAACTAAAGTGTTACCAAATACATTACAAGCATATATTCAATACAGTTAAGTGCACTTCTTATTCTACAAGTGATGTGAGTGTCTGATTTCTGTTTCTTTCCTTCATTTGCTCTCAGGTCCCCACAAGCACCAGAGTGCAGTGACATGCCTGCAGTTCAACAAGAATTTTGTCATCACCAGCTCTGATGACGGTACGGTGAAGCTGTGGGACCTTCGGACGGGCGAGTTCATCCGTAACCTGGTCACACTGGAGAGCGGAGGCAGCGGCGGCGTGGTCTGGCGGATCCGCGCCTCCAATACCAAACTGGTTTGCGCGGTGGGCAGCCGTAACGGCACGGAGGAAACCAAGCTGCTGGTGCTGGACTTCGACGTGGACATGAAGTGAAGGGGGGTGAACTTAAAGGGGACTCGTTTGGAAAACGGGGAGG
>NW_015643640.1:891028-893634 GCF_001515625.1 Sinocyclocheilus rhinocerous | reverse complement strand
GGGAGGGTGTGGGGGGGGGGAGCAACCTGCCGCGCCAGGACCGATCGCTCACTTCATGGCACCTCCCCGTTAAGTTGCCGCCAACATTTCTCCCCGTCGTGCCACGGTCCGCGACTGCCGCCATAGTTCCGTTCACCTTCCGAAGTGCAGACGCTCACAGCATTCTGGGAAGGAAACTGACAAGAAGGACTTGGGAAGACAGGATTTGTCCCTTTTCCTTCCACTCAAGGCGACCTTGCACAGAGACTTGTTCGCTCAAGCCTGACTGAAATTCACACCCATATGTACAAACATTTTTTTGTTTTTTTGAACAAAACAGTCAACACTGTATACATGAGACCCCTAATGCATCGACACGAACACGGAGTGATAAATAGTGTATACAAATGACACTTTAATGGAGACAGATCAGAGCTTTGTACTGCGGGAGTGACTCAAGAGAGAGAAAGGAAGCCAATTTTGTCGGTCCTCATCAACCTCAGCACACGCCAAATATCCCTTTCTTCCTCATGCGTTGAATTTTTCTTTTGTATCTGTTTTTTTTGCTTTGTTCCCCACAACTTGTCTTTTGGTTTTCGCGTCAACAGCTGTGAATTAAAGTTTTGTGCTTTCTTTTCAAGTTCAGCATTTTTTTGTTTCACGATCCTGCCTCTGTTGCAAACAACAGGTTTCAGTATTAAGCTAAACCCACTCTGCTGTTTCACACGTTTATGGGATTTTATTTTGTAATTTTTTTTTCTTTTTGTAATTTAGTGCTCCATAAGCAGTGCCTCTCTGGATCGGAGATGACCTGCATTCGTTATGCTTTTCAACCAGTCTGGTCTGATTAGCTCATCAGTGCTGGTGCTCTGTGGGAAATGTTTTCCCATAAGCTCCTGGGAATATGCCCCCCCCTCCTCCAGTACTGTCCATCCCAGTGACCAAACTGGATTTTATGCTGCTAGACTCACAGAAAAATAAGGTGGAACTTTAACTGGCTGTGACGTTTTAGTCCCAGACGAAATTCTAAACAAAAGTTACTTGTGGAGTTTGAACTTGTAAAACGACACAAACAAACGTACCAACAAAAGCAAAATATCGACAAAACCGCTTCTCTTTTTTTGCCACTGAAACTTGAGCCAAATGTGCCTCTACGAGGCGTAGAGGAGGGAGAATGTCTGACAAAGAGACGGGTTTGTCTGCTGAGATGAAACGCCGGACGAGTAGAAACTATTTTGCGTGTGTTTGCGATGCGAGCATGACTGGGTGTGTGTGCGGGTGTGTGTTTGAGCAAATTGTTCACACATTCCTTGGGACAAAAGCTGTTGTCATCCTGTTCTGTGTGGAAATGTATGCTTCGACTAAAAAGAATACCATTCTTGTTTTTAATTAGTTGAAAAACGAGATTGTTGGAACCGGCGTTAAGTTACCGAAGAATAAAGGTGGTCTTAGTGTACAGAAATGGACATCTGATTACATTTTAAGTGCTAGAGCTAACCTGGTTCCGTTGTTGACGCTCTCATGGGTTTTTTTGTTAGTTTTTTTGAATGGTAAAGCAGCTTCATAGATGAACAGGACGTAACCGCATCCGTAGCCAAACGATTCGTCTCATCCTCCAAGTCACACAACTCAAGCTGAACTGTGAAAGTGGTTTAACACTGTATATTAAAGGAAAAACAATCTTGTTCTTTCACCTGTTTTTTTTTTTTCTTCCCGTTTAATTTATAATCTGGTTTGAGAAATCAGATGTTGGAGCTGTTTTATTTTTTCAGTTTATGTAAACTGCCTGGCATAACAGACAGATAAAAAAAGAAACCTTAAAGGGATTGTGTATTTGTTTGATTCATTTAGAATTTTTATTTTCTTATAACTTAAGTGCAATAAAATGTGGGTTTTTCTTTGTTCATTTCAACGATTTTGGTTGTCTGTGTTTCTCAGTGTGTGAAAGTGTCTCATGTGTCCAATAAAGCTTCTATAGTTTGTTCTGCTTAAGAAAAAGGCAATCCATCCATGGGGCGTATTGGTTAATGTGATATTCATTTAACAAGGCAGAATAGCTTCTCAAGTCTTCTAGACAGGGTGAAATCTCTTCTCCTTCTAGTACATCTCATTCTCTCATTAAAGCCCCAGATGCTTGAGCTACACCGCAGTGTGTCCTGCAGAACAGCTGATGAAACACTGCAAAACATAAAGGTAGATCAGTGATCCTTCTAAACTAGTCAGTGTTTGTTCGTCATTCTTTACCGTATGAAATACCGCGTACCTCACGGCATCAAGAGAATGTAAGTATGAGCTCTTAGACGTAAGCTAGCGTTGTCAGTTGAGGGGTGATGTGTTTCTCTCGATCTATTGCAGAATCATCCTGCTTAAAGCTGAAGGATGTTCATAGCCTGTTGCCTAGCAATGGTTCAGCTCTGCTTATTTACCAGTGTTTGAATACTCGTTACTATAAGTCAATAATGAGTACTGGAAGAAAAGTCATACTGTAGCTTGTATAGTATGCTCTCTGCACTTAAAAAAAAAAAAACTAAAAAAAATTCACAGTAAAAATACTGTGGGGAGATTTCTGGTGTTATGTGCAATTATATAGACCAATTTGGAGTAGACGTCACAGTTACGTCACTTGC
>NW_015643640.1:877765-890997 GCF_001515625.1 Sinocyclocheilus rhinocerous | reverse complement strand
AATACATGCATGAAATACTATTTAAACCTATAACATTTTACATAATATTTTACCTATTTTATTTCACAATTCTGACTTTTTTTCTTGCTAGTGCAAGTTTATATCTCCTAGTTCGGACTTTATAACTTGATTCAAGTCAACAATTGCGAGTTTGTCAATTCTGAGGAAAAAAAGCCAGAAGTGTGGGATTATAAACTAATAAGAAAGAATGACAAGTTGATTTTTCTTACCAGAATTGTGAGATATAATCTCGGAATTGCAAGAAAAAAGTCAAAATTTTGAAATATAAACTCAAAATTACATTTTTATTATTTTATTCCATGGCTTGAATAGACTGCTACGTTAAAACTGTCATTTTCTGCCACCAGATAGGCTCCGCCCACAAAAACGTCATCACTGTTTGCAAACACTGAAATTGGTCTATAGAACTATATATTTCATTATGACAGAACTACTACTACTTGAATAAAATCCCCTAAATATTTATACTGATAACCACCATAATAATGGTGATTAAAAATAAAACCGTCTGGAAAATATAATATACACATTACATATGAAAATACACGTTTTATTACATGCATACCTACACACACACACACACATGTACAAAAGTACTTTCTGTTCCTCGAATCTGATTGGCTGATAAGAGTGCGATATTACAGTGGTAACAGAACGCAAACTGTTTCACCGTTTGTATCACTCCGCTTGCCGTATTTCTCACAGCGACTGTCATGGCGGACGCACAAATACACTATAATTTTTATAAATAATACTGTTTTTGTGTGACGGAATGCAGTTTTAAGAGCTTTAAGAGTTTTTTTAGACGAGAATGTACTTGTTTAGACTTCAAATATGTGGTTTATTAATAAAGATAACGTCTATTTGAATATTAGCTTCGATGTTTTGGGAGATGTGAGCTCCAGGGCGTCAGCGGCCGTTCAGCGCTCATGAACCCGCCGAGAGCAGCCTCACCTCGGCCAGATCTTCTGGAATTTGCCGCTGGCTCTGATGTCTCTATAGTGGTTAAACATGAGATATAATTTGTTTTGTGTAAATCTCACGTGCAGTCTTTGGTCTCATTAATCTATTATTTGTTCCAGACAAATAGTTTTGGCTGAGAGCAAAATCTAATCTCGTTATATTTTATGTAAATTAAATGCTGTATATCAGAGCGCTGCCTTTGTACTTGATTAAATGGCCTAGCAACTTTATGGTGGCTGTTGTTTTTGTTTATTATTCAATAAATAATATTTTATAAAAATAATAGTAGTGTTTAGTGAGAAACATTATGTTCGTGATGGTGATTTTATTGACATTATAACCTTCATTAGATGGTGACAAGAAACTGTTTTACGAGTCAGCAGTAAAGACTTTTATATTGAAAGAGACTGAAATGGAAGTTATTTTTACTTTTAATAACAGCTTGTAAGATGCAGTTAACAGATACATTGAGCAGCGCTGTCATCAGAAATCACCGTTAACAGATGAAACATAGTACGACAAAGATATGGCTTTCCTCAGCGGACGTTCATGCAAATAACTGTCAAAAACAAGCAGTAAACTATAGTAAAAGAAAATTCACTAACACTTTAGTTTAGGGAGCAATTCTCACGATTAACTAGTTGCTTATTAGCATATAGTCTGTTTATCAGTACTAATAAAGCACATATTAAAGCCTTATTGTGCATGATCATATTTTAGATCCCTTAATCCTAAACCCCATACCTAAATTTATCAACTACCTTACTAACTATTAACAAGCAGCAAATTAGGAGTTTATTGAGGCAAAAGTCACAGTTACTTAACATTGAGAACTTGTCCCTAAACTAAAGAGCGGACATTCAGACTAATGTTTTATTGTGAATATGAGATTGAGCTGAAGAATGAATGAATGCTGTATCAGATGCAGGTAATCACACTCTGTGTCCATCTCTCTCATCGTACTCTACATCATACAGTGAGCTTTTAATACGGTGATACAATAAGCTTTTAATGAAGCCAAATTTATCAACTACCTTACTAACTATTAACAAGCAGCAAATTAGGAGTTTATTGAGGCAAAAGTCACAGTTACTTAACATTGAGAACTTGTCCCTAAACTAAAGTGTGACCATATATATATATATATTATGTGCATTTCCATCATAAGTTTGGTCTTAAATTTCATATAAGGTGGTATATTTAACTTGTTTATATCTGTGGACACCCTGGAATATTTTTTTATACTAAAGTTTAGAGAAGGAAAAAGAAAAATGCCTAAGGCATTAGTTATTTTGTTATGAAACAGATCATGTTTATATATGTTAAACATAATTTAATTTACAAAAAAAAAAAAGTAAAGTATTTTTAAGTAACATTTGAATACAGGTTTATTTTTTGCTAGTCAAACTACATTTCAAACATAATGGAGTAGAAAGATTAAAGACCATTGCATGAGATTCAGTGGAATCCTCTATTTTATTGCATTTCATCTTGCACAAGCCATTTCTGACTTTTAAGAGGATGAATGAATAAATTCCATGAACTGGAAGTGAAATACTGTCACATAAGACACAAAATGGATGGTTCATTTATTTAAGGAGTTACGCAAGCTTGATGTCAGGAAAATGACTAATATACATATAAATATGCTTTTAATATACAGACCAATTCCCTGCATCTACATCTATACGATGCAGCAATATTTATGCATCATGTTTTTATAAAGGCCTTTAGACATCTCTGTCAACTCTGGTTATATGGTTCTTTATTTAACACGTTAAAAATCAAACTGAGCCCTTGAGAGAAGAACTGTTTAGAGGAATTCTAATTCTTGACCATCAACTCATCGCAGTGGACTTTCATGGGATCGGATGTCAGTTGCTGTTATACGGTTCACCTTTAACACATCTACTCTTGACATCGCTCGACTCACTAATCTTATTTAGACGCTGGCAAGTCATTTTCAGTTTTACTTCATGTGAATATTAGAAACTGTATCCATTTTCACTGAGAAAAGTTTTGAGAAGTCTCATTCGTTCATTAACGTTTGATCTTTTTCATATTCAGGCTGTATTCAGAAGTTCACAGAGCCCTGTCTGTTACTCAAACACAATGTGAAAGAGAAAAAATAAGAGAGCGAGACAGAGAGAGAGTATCATTAGTGTGATAAGAAGAAAGGGAGGCCTATATTGAAGAGATGAGGAATTTATAAAAGTGGAAAGGGGGGATAAAGGATTAGGATATTTTTCTTCACCCGGGCTCCTTTATTCCTGTAATCCTGCCTCGCAGCACGAGCGGCGCTCCATGGGAGAATCCTGTCTGTACAGTCTGATACTACCGGCTCCACAATAGATAAATGATCTACAATCATATTCACCGCTGTGATAATCTCAGGGGTGTAAAAAAAAAACAAAGCAATCTTACCCAGGAGTGAAACCCAGTCAGAGTCATACATTTTGCTCAAGGAAGGAAAACGTTTGATTTGTGCGACACAAAGTCACTTTGCATAATCAGAAGCAAATAGCTGTTGTCCATAAATGTTGATGTAGCTGTTACAATAAAGGTTTAATTTAGAAGAATGCCAGTGAATATGCAGACTAGGTCTTAGAGAGTACATTTTAAACTGTTGGAAACTGGGAAGATCCTGAATGGTTTTGAATGTTTTCCTGTATAATATTCCACAGGCAGAGCGTTTGAGGATGCTGTGTTACTGCATCATGCCTCATTTACTTGCTAGGTTGTTGAATCTAGAGATTTACCTCTTGATTGTTCTTGATGATCCTCTTGGGTAGGGTTGTGTTTGTTTTGTGATTTCAGATATCACCAGCGTTTTCCAGAAATCACTCACTGCACCTTTCAGTGTCACATGATCTTCAGAAATCATTCTAATATGCTGCAAGAAACATTTCTGATTATTAGCAGTGTTAAAAACATGGTTGTGCTTCTTTTCTTTTTTTTCTTCTTCTTCTTCTTTTTTTTTTTTGTGCAAACCATTATGTATACTTTTTTTTTTTTAGGATTATTTAGTGAATAGAAAGTTCAAAAGAACAGCATTTTATTTGAAATGGAAATCAATTTAATGCATCCTTGAATATTAGTAATATTAACAAAAAGAACTCTAAAAAGTAGAAGACAAAAATCTGAGCTTTGCAACCTAACTAAAAGACCACCGTTACATCGCAATTCTTACAAATTTGCTATAATTCAAAACCATATGACTTTCTTTTGTGGAACACAACAGGAGAAATATGGGATGCTTTGCTCAACTACCATTTCAGTGCAAGCCGAAGAAAAAAACAAAAAACCTTCATACAGGTATATTAAAAGTGACCAATGATCTTAATCGTCTGAAGCTAAACAATACGTAAGAAACAGGCTGAAATGTGGACATTCACTAATAATCTTCACCTCAATGAGCTGTTAACTGCTGCTACTGGATCATTGAATCAGTTAATTGGATCAACCAGTTCACGAACAAATCATTCAAACACGGTTTTGTGAACTGGTTCAACCGATTCATTGAAAAGATTCCACAAAATCAAAAAAGAAAAAAAAAAAAGTAATCTCAGATTTTTCATTTTGGACGAACCATTCCTTTAACTAAGTTGCTAATCCAAAACCCTTGAAATCATAAAATATTGTGTGCTTTGGTTACCGTTATATAACAGATGTGTTAATGTTACTCTTGTGACATTTGAAGCGTGCGTGTTTTCTCTTCAGGGGATGATTGGAACTCTTGACCCGTGTCACCTAGCCATTTACTGGGACGTGATTTGCACTTAAAGATGAGTGACATTTTCCGTCACCTTCCTTTCAGGTCCTGAGGGATGGGACATTTGGGCACACTGGCATTCTGCATCACTGTGACCCATTTTAGAATAATCCTGTTAGCTCATTGCCAGCTGGGGAACCACTGGTTATTGCTTTGCCAGCTTGGTGCCCAGGGAAGCTCTGATGCTCACTAAATCACGTCTGTTGTTCCCATGTGTGCTACAGTAAGCCAGCTTGTCCATTTGCTTCAGAAAGAGCTCAATGATGCGAGTCAAACACAGTCCATCTTTTGTTTCATGGACTTACTCCATGAAACAAATTGGACTTCTGCTTCACTTACACGCGTGCAGTTTACTCACTGTAATCACTGTAAAACTAAATTAGAGTTGCATTGCAACAGTGCTGCTTGCCCGTGGGCCAGTAAATAAAACGATCTGGCGTCAGTAATGATATTTCATTTGTTTTTGAAGTGTGCAGTCACCAAGAACCACAGCTCTGTGTTTAATCGCCTCCTTCATCAGAACAGTCAAAAGCACTGGTCACTGTAAAAGACCATTTTCATTTCACAGAACAATGGAGTCAGTGGGAATGTAAACACTTAAATCATAATTGATTATTGTGCCACATAATAAGCTGAGATATGTGAATTTGCGTGTTTTCACATGCAATACTCTGGTTTCATGTTGTGATGAGTGCTAAGCACAACTTACTGTAGTGTGTGCTGTTGGGTTTTAAGTGATTACTTTATTGTTATTAAGCAAAATTATGCCATGACTGGCGTGCATCAAAACTCTTATGAGGTCCTTTGGAAGGACAGAAAAGTGTCAATCATGAAATGCATGTGATTTACAAATAACCCCCTGGTCTCCTCGTCTAAAGTTGCCTAAAAGGCGATTTAATTACATTTTTATGAATATGTATTCATCCTTTCATACAGCATATTGTGTTTAACAGTTCACTGTCTGAATGTAGTGTTATTATGATGGGTGCCTCAAGGAAAAATATTTAAAATTGTCATTTTTTTAAAAACAAAAGTTAAATTTTTTTTCCATATCCATCACAAATGCAATGGTTTTCTTCAGTTATTTCATCATGTTTAGTCACATATTTGAGCTGTTCTGCTCTCCATACTGATACCGTCACCATCCTCATAATTTCTGTCTTCACTTGATTAATGGGGTCATCAAAACTCATTTAATTAACGTGTAATTCAGTGTTAACGAGAAATACCCCAATGTTTGCATATTCAATTGGCTCGTCTTCATATTCCTGTTTAAAACAAGACATTACCCAACTTTCACTTGAACAGTTTTATGATTCATGGCCTTTGCAAGAAACGGCTCCACTTGAGTTTGCTGTATTGTGTAAGTAAAATTTTGTCACAAGATGACCAGTTTTTTTAATACACGGGTGAGAGACTTTTCACTTTAAGGCATATTGAGTCACTGTTGAATCAATAAAGTCTTCATAAACATGAAGCAGTGAAATGGATTATCGAAAAAGGAAATTATGTAAAGCGTTGATTTTGTTCTATAGTCCTTGGTTGTTGATTGGATGGACGCAGATCTGTTTAACTGGAATATTATAGTAATGACATTTTAATTTAAAATTACGAGGTCAAAAAATAATAATATAAAATTAAACGTGTGAATCGTTTACAATAAGATCAATAACATGCATTGGTGAATTTCATTTTCATGCCATCTTCAGGGATGTCAGAACTTCAGTATGTTTCAGTTTTTATATTCTCTGTTATCTTCACTTGTTATCAAATTGCAGTTGAAGCAACAAAGAGTCAAAAGGTCCCAGGACTTAAGGACGGAACACATAAAAACACAATTAAAGAAGTCGATGAGATGCTTTTCAACACCTTTGACACACTCTCCTCTTCCCTGTTTTACATGCAAACATAAAAGCCCTGCTGCTATTATTGGTCAAGTTGAAGTCTGTGAAGGATCTACAGATGATTTGCGATAACATTGTGGCCTCTGGCCATGTGGAATGACTTGCATAATAATGTGTTTTTATAGGAGCTGATCAAAGCATCCTCAGAAGAAACATCAGAGACAGGCAAGAAAAGATGACTGTCATGTTTTCTCGGGCTAAATCATTGCTATAGAAGGCACATACATCAACAACAGGAAATATTTAAAGGAAAAATGCAATTTCCTCCATATATCATTACCACTGTACCAAAGTATATGAATAAAATCTGAACATATTCCAGGTGGAGGAATTCATATCTTTTAAAATTACAGCATGAGAAGGGATGCGAAGAGGAATATAAAACTCCTAGTGGTTTGGTTTTAACATTCAAGACTTAGGTTTGTTGAAGGAGGCAACAAATAGAATACATTTTCCTTCCACGTTCCAGATTCGAGCAGCTGTAAATTTTGTAGGTCATAAGATGTAAAACAGAGACTTTATAAGGACTATTCAATGTCTTCTCAAAGCCGCTCGCTCTTAGCTATTATTGCAATGTAAAATGTTGTGCTCTCAGAGAATGAGGACTGTTGAGTTTGCACACACTCCCTGTAATAAACCAAACAACACCAGCATCAAAACCCATAGCCTATTCATATTAATATTCTGCATACACACGGTTAAAAGCACCTTCTTAGTGTGAGGAAATTACTCGCATGATTCACTAGCTGGCCTCCAAACCATGAAGCCCATCATTGAATTGAATAGCCTGATTAAATAACATTAGAACAATCAAATGCAAATTGACTGAGAGGGTTTTATTTTTGACTCTGTATTTCTTGAAAGAACAATTAGCTGTGATTTAGCTTGTCTGTCTGAAATGTTTGCAAAATAAAATCACATTAATATTGCATTAGGTGGCCTAAGTTTTACCGCTGCCAGAGAATGGCACTAAATTAGTTATGGACACACTTCAGACAGCTTGTGTTATATAAAAGTCTTCTGTACAGTAGATAATGTGGAGGAATATCAGTTCAGTTGTCACTTGTGTTCATTACAATATATTTTTTATAAAAGGCTCACTATAAAATACTTTTTGTATGTCTTTCTGCTCTACTGGGAAATCAAATAATAATATGACATCCTTTTTGATCATAAATCCATGATATGAATCATTAAATAAAATATAAATCATTTGATTGTCCTTTAACTCTTTCCACGCCAGCTTTTTTTTTTTAAGTTGCCAGCCACCGCCAGCATTTTTGATCATTTTCACAAAAGATTAATAGCACTCAGAATATTGTTTTTTTTTGTGTGTGTGTGTGAATATCTGAACATGCAGTGTGTCAAAACAAAGAACAGAGCCTCTGCTTTAAAAAAAAAAAAAAATTATTCTAGCTTCATGCAATCTTTTTTTAATCAACACTTGAATGTGGGCAAGTTTCATGAATAAAGCAACATTTTGAACAAAAAGCTGAGAAAATCATGTTTTTGTAAAAGACTACATTTGGATCAGATTCAGAACGATGATCAAAACATAGAGTCGATCGCTTCCATCAACACATGCAAAGCTTGCACAGTCATATAGCACTTCCTGGATCGTCATTTCATTCGGTAACGTTTTGATTCATATGCTGTTTAATGATTGATGATCGTGTTATTTTACACATGCATCTGCTTACATATGCAAACGCTTGTTTCGGCTTCTTTGCCGTATTTTGATGCAGACGTTCAGTACTCTTTCAGAAGATGCGTAATAGCGCCTCCTACCATACACCAGTGAAAACATAGAAAGCCTTCAATGAAAATTCCGTCAATGGTGGGGAAAGAGTTAAAGCTGTATGTAGAAAATGATAAAAGAGAGTGATGCTTCAGCCTTAGATACGCAAAAAGATAAACCACTGGAGAGTCCTTGCACAAGTCTGTGACTGCTCGTCTGGAATCCATAACGTCAGTCGATCAGCACTTAAGTCTTTACTAATTAACCCACGTCCAATTATCTGAAGATGTTCCGCTGTTGAAACCTAAAGAGCATAACCAAACACATTCTTTACGTGTGTTTGTGTAAGGGGTGAGGTTCTGTCTGGATCTCAATACACAGCTTGTTCAGGAATAATGACATGAGAACATGTCCGGACTGGACCAGATCTTACCTGTCTCTCTCTCTATGTGTGTGTGTGTGTGTGTGATGCACATCTGAGTTTGTGTGTGCTGAAATGTCTGCAGTCTTCGGGCAGCCCTACAGGCAGTAAATCTGAAGGTGTCAGCAGTCCCTCTGGACAACCGCTCTGACAGCATTGATCTATTCTACCTGCTGCACATCCCACAGACTCACAGACTGTTTTGCCTGTGCAAAGCAATTATAGAGGAGGTCTGACCGAATGACAGGTTTCTGTAGTGTGTGATAACAAACAGAGTTATTAAAACCAATTCCAAAGACGCCTGATGTCTGCTGTTTAGAGCCAGTGGAGTTTGCATTTCCATCCATTTTCCAAACCGCTTGTCCTGTGTAGGGTCAAAGGGATCCTGCAGCCTGTCCCAGAGTTAGAAACACTCCGGAGAGATTGCCAGTCCATCACCGGGCTAAAACACACATTCACACCTACAGGCATTTTAGCGTTTCCAATTCCTATGTCCTGCAAGTGTTTGGGTTGTGGGGGAAACCAGAAAAGCCAGAAGAAGCCCACAGAAAGGCTCAGCTGGGGCTCAAACCAAACACTAACGTACAGTGCTGCTCACCGTGCCACGCTGTTAGCATAAATCAGTGATTTCATATAGATCAGTAGTTCCTAACTGGATGGCTGAAACCCAAAAGTATTGCAGGTCTGTTCTGATAGGTTCACGGAAAGCAAGAGAGAGACAAAACAGTGCTAAAGGCTAATAATAAAATGCAACTTAATAGACATGAATAAATCAATCAATTAATTAATACGATTTTCAACTTTTAAATGAGGGGGGAAGTGTTCCCTTCATCATTTGTTGTGGATAATTACAGTGGACTATTTAGTATTTTAACCAACTTAATAGACATGAATAAATCAATCAATTAATTAATACGATTTTCAACTTTTAAATGAGGGGGGAAGTGTTCCCTTCATCATTTGTTGTGGATAATTACAGTGGACTATTTAGTATTTTAACTCTTTCCCCCCCAGTGTTTTTTTTTTTTTTTTAAGAAGTTGTCACCCACAACCAACTTTTTTTGATAATTCTCACTAAACTTTCATGGCCCCCAGAATATTTTGCTGAATGAATAGTATCTGTACATGCAATACGTCAAAAGAAAGAGTCTCTGACTGTTTTATTCTAGCATCATGCATTTTTTTTTTATCAGCATTTGAATATGGGTAAGTTTCATTAAAAAGCAGCATTTTGAACAAAACCTGAGAAAAATGTTTTTGTCAAAGACCACATCTGATTCAGATCGATGATGAAAAGACGGATGGAGTCGATTCGCTTCCATCAACATGACATGCCCTCGACAACGAGAACCATGGGCAAAACTATGCAATATGAAAAAAACTACAAAAGTACAAAATTACCTAACAACAGGGGTAAACAGCTACCACTCTGATGACGCAAGCATGCCGTGGTTCGAAACCAAAAAATACAGTGTAAATACAATTAAGCAGGGGGAAGGGGGATTCATCAAACTGGGGTTTGGAGCAGGCTATCGAACCAAGTGTGAAAAGCAGTCTGAATATGGGTTCAAAACAAGGACGTGTTTTGATTTGTGACAACCACAATGAGTTTTGTGAAGTGAATTATCAGCTTCAGAGTATTAAACTGGCTAAAATGGCATTTTTTATCTCATGCTTACTTTTGTTAACACCTTGGGAAGAGTTTTGGGTAGTGTAGGTGGTACACCATTTTCAAACGCAATAGAAGAATAACCTTTTATCGCCACTCACCAGACATTTTATTTTAGAACTGCTGCGATACGCAAGTAATAAACAGGTAATAAAATATCTCCAGATTTACGTTCTGATAAAACTGAACACGCTTTTAGCACCACTCACTGGACATTTAACTCTGAAAGTGTTGCAAAACACTTATAATGTGATTTTGCTGAAATGTTACTACAAAACGAACTAACAGACTGACATATGGACTGGAGGTTTGTAAGTTATTTTATTTTACTAAATGTTCATCTTTTCTTAGAAGTTCAGAGGTCTGTTCTGCATTAAATGATACAATCTTGCCTGTGGTGTGGTTCAGCTCCAGGTTGCCGGGGCAACAATTTTAACCTTTTCATTACTAGCTGATATTTAGCCGTTAAATAACAAAATGCCAAAAGGAATAGGATCTGACTTTATGGAACATGGTTTTGTTAAATAGGGGGCTTGATACTCAGTGACACACCTGACCGTGACTGTATTACCACAACTAGAGATTAATGTAATTAAAAAAAAATCACGTTACAGGAACGGTTCTCAAACATTCAAGTTAGGTCTTTTGAGTTAGTGGCATACTCATTAGTGAAAAAGGTTTGCACAGGAACACATTGTTTTACCAGGAAATCCACATACAGTGTGTTTCTGTTAGTTCTCCCTCACAGTACCAGCACAATCTGCAATATTGATTCAATCTTTAAATAATGCATGTGGCAAAACCATAAAAGAACAACTTCTGTGCTGACACGTCATTATGAGAGCTGTACTGCTGTGTCTTCGTACACTGAGAAAAACACTGAAGATCTTTCAATCTCAGCCAGGGATTATCTGACCTTTTCTGAGTCTCTCAGGTATAAGATCACACACTACAATCACTTTAAGCAAAATGAGAATAAAAATTGCTTCCCCTATTTGTTGCTTGCTATACTTGATGGCCTCTGGAAAGCTCACGAGGTCAATATTAAACATCTTAAAAACATCTTAATTTTTTCAGTTCACATGCATTAATGTAAATCCAGTGATTAATTTCAAATGCATGAAAACAAAATGGCGTTAGTCGCCGTAATATTAATTAAAAAGTAAATATTTATTCATCTGAGATATTTCCATTTGTACAGTTCCCAAACCTACTGGCAATACAAAATTTAAGGCAATACAAAACTTATTTTAAGGTCCAATTCTCACTATTAACTAATTGTTAACTGGGAGTTTTGCCTCAATAAACTCCTAATGTGCTGCTTATTAATAGTTAAATTATTTTTTTCTTTTATGCCAAAAATCATTAGGATATTAAGTAAAGATCATGTTCCATGAAGATATTTTGTAAATTTCCTACCATAAATATATCAAAACTTAATTTTTGATTAGTAATATGCATTGCTAAGAACTTCATTTGGACAACTTTAAAGGCGATTTTCTCAATATTTAGATTTTTTTTTGCACCCTCAGATTCCAGATTTTCAAATAGTTGTATCTCGGCCAAATAACAAACAATACATCAATAGAAAGCTTATTTATTCAGTTTTCAGATGATGCATAAATCTCAATTTTTAAAAAATTGAGCCTTATGACTGGTTTTGTGGTCCAGGTTCACAAATATGCTCAAACCATTAATATGTGCTTTATAAGTACTAATAAACAGCCAGTAGTAATATGCATGCTAGTTAATAGAGAGAATTGGTCCTTAAAATAAAGTGAAGTCATAAAAATACAAAGTTGGTCTTTGCTCTTCTACTGCGGTGCAAACAAAGTGTTTCCGATCGGGTGTGTGTTTATTGTTTTGCATCATGCATTTTTGCATTGCTTGTCCCTGTTATTTTAATCCCTGGATTGTGTGTTACGTCTATGGTAAATCGTGACGACATTTTATTCCCTGATGAGTTCATTCTCAAATACCAGCGGCACTAGTGAGTCTCGCGTTGCATAGCTGTCCCAATTTTCAGTCCCCAATTATCCGTGTTTCAATGAATCGCTCTCTTTCTCTCTCCCCTCTCTGTCTGACTCATTCCTATTTCTTCCTTACCTTCTTTTTTTTTAACCTGTCCAACTTTGACTGGCAGGTCATTATCTCATATCCCATTTTTAGAGGCAAGACAGTGATCCACTGGAGGCGTCATGTGGCAGCTCTGTGAACTTCTCTCTGTCACCTGTGGAGAGTTGCGATCTGCCCTCGGCGTCAAGCTCAGAGAAGCTGAAATAGATACATGCTCCTGATTCTTATCACAGCATCTCAAAGCATATTATTCTCTCTCTTTCTCTCTCTCCTGCTGAAGAGTGATGGCTCTACTGAGAGGAACAGTCGTGGAGTTTATCAGACCGACGGGAAGCTGAAGACATGTTATTGTTGGAAGAAGGTCAGGCCTGTTGACTGCGTGTGGTGCTATTGGCTATTACTGCTATTACAACATGTCTGTACTGTACTGTTAAACTGGTAATTCAACCACAACTTGACGATGGTTCAAACCTCTGACTTTTTTCCCCTGTGGAATGCAAAAAGAGACGTTTAGCAGAATATCCAAGCTGTTCTCTTCCGTACAATGAAAGTAGATGGCCAGAATTTTTAAGTCATTATTCACTGGAAGTCTTGCTGGCTTAACAGTAATGGTCACAATTTACTTTGTATGGAAGAGCAATTAACTCTTTCCCTGCCAGCGATTTAAA
>NW_015643640.1:874256-877528 GCF_001515625.1 Sinocyclocheilus rhinocerous | reverse complement strand
CCAGCGATTCCAGCGATTTAAAAAAAAAAAAAAAAAAAACCAGCCACTGGCAGCAGTTTTGACCATTTAAAAAAAAAAAAAAAAAATCATGAGCCCCCCAGAATATTTAGTTGTATGAATATCTGAACATGTCAAAAGAAAGAACCGAGCCTCTGATTTTAAACAAAACAAACCATTTTATTCTATGCTCTTTTTTTTCAACATTTGGATACGTTGAAGGAGGGCTTTGAAAAGAGGTTGAGAACCCTTGGTTTAGCCATTCTGTTAAATTTCTTCTTTTATTTTCCATAGAAGATGAAGTCAAATGAGTTGTAAAAGACATGAGGGTATGTTAAATTGAAGCAAAATGTGAATTTTAGGGTGAAATATTCTCATAGATTTAATTGAAAACACTAGTAGGCCACATACTGTGACCTGAAACACATCCAAAACAAAAATCTGTAAAAATCTCGCAGTTCTAATGACTTCTTTATTTAAAGCAACCATTATTTAACCTGCAGTCTCTGTTTAACCTGGCTTGTCTCTTGTGGTCTAACACTTTACTGATTTGTGTACTCATGATTGGTGGACATGAGGGTAAATAAACAGCCTTTGTGTTTGGCAGGCCTGGCTTCCGGTGTTGTTGTTTGGCTAGGCAGGGGCTCCTGTATTCTGGGCTGTGCTGTGTACAACAGGCCTCTTGTTCCATGTCTCCTCGTGACCGCACAGCCTCATTTGTCTCCGTCAACACATTAACACATCAGAAAAGCCCCCTGCTGCTCTAAAATGCTGGAGAAAGCGCTCCTTCCATTACAGGTGTGAGTGCTCCCCCTCCTTCTTCGCTCCTCAGTCACATTGCTATGCTGCCTATATATTCAGTGCAGCCCATCAGCCAGATGAATAGGAAGTTGTCTTTAGGCACTCTGAGACGGTCTCCCTCCCTTATCTTGGGCTGACAGATAATTTGGTTATCCACTCTTATGTAACAGTCGGGCCTGTTGGTTTTGTGTCCCACCCAGAGAGTCTCCTCAAGTCTCTCATTTAAGCTGGATCACAAATAATCTAGGTCTGCACAGTGACGTAGTCAGACAGAAATATAGTCGTGAGGTTTTTCCAGCAAGACACTCGCCGGCTACCCACACTCGGCCCAATGTCACGCCCACTGACGCTTGTGCGCACCAGGCTTGCCAGCTCACAGACAGAGGGTTTGGGAAGTCGGATGTCTCAGACGTAATCACAGCTCTCGCTCACTTTCTCATTTGGTCCCAGAAGGAGTCAAAAATGCACTTTCCTCTGTAGTTATGTATTAAATTCCAAGGTTGTATGCGATTGTCTTTTTAATTTATAAAGACTTGCAGTGATTTTTAGAGGATTTTGTCATCATTTGCTGGTTGTTCCAAACCTGTATAGCTGTCTGTTCAAATGTCTGTTTTTCTTAATGTTGTTTTAAGCCCAAAGTATACTTAGCTTTTTTACGTGTTCAAAGCACGTGTGCAAGCTGCGCTTACATTGTATGTGCGGTTACAAAAATCAGGCAGTGCGCGTACAGTTATGGAAGGTGGACGGGGCCAAAAGTTCTTAAATGGAACACGTGTCAGCACTCACTGTTTGTTCATGTTAACGTGACAACACACTCAGCAGGCCAATGAAGTTGCTGTATTTGAGACTATATTTGCATATGTGATGGTACATTGGTATATACGTATACAAACATCAGAAGTCATGTTTATTCATAAAGAATGTAGTAATGGTTCACTGGTATGCATGTGTACAAACAAATGACATTTTATTTAGTTGTTCAACATTCTTTCTCTGGTATGAAAGTCTTAATTTACAATGTAGACAGCCTCAAGCTGTTGGTTTATTTCGGGTTTTTTTTTGGCTGGTAGAAGTTATGAATGGCCGGTAACTTAAAAATTTAGTAGCCAAATTGGCTGGTGAGTAAAAAAGTTAATTTCAATCCCTGATTGTAACATTAATGCTGACAAACAGTGCATGTTGACACGGTCAATTTTCATACATTTCATTTAAAGACTTTTGGCCCTATCTGCTTTCCATATACAGTACGTGTGTACTGTTCTGATGGCGAAATTTTCGTCACACACACTGTATGCATACCCTAGCGTGCGTGTCAAATGTAAAGTATACTTTGGGCTTTAGACATGACTGACTTTCATTGTATGCTCAAAAAAAGTTGACACTTTCTTCAAAATATATTTTGTGTTCCACAGAACAAAAAAAAAAGTCATATAGGTTTGGAATAACATGAGGGTGACTAAATGATTAAAGAATTTAATTTTGTTGGTGAACTAAAGAAAAAATAATTAATGTATTTGTTGATTGGATGGAGGCAGATCTGAATGCGAGCTTGCAGCTGATTGTAAGAAAGGGACGGGGTATAAGCGGACCAAATGATTGGAGAATATGTCAGCATATGTCACCAGAGAAGTCAGGTTTATGACATTTAGATTTAAATTATGAGCTCATAAATGAATGAACCAATGAACGAGCGAACACATGCATGGATGAATTGTTGACAATTAAGATAAATAAGGTGCATTTAGAAAATAATTTTCGAATTTTCGTTTTATGCCAACTTTTAGATTGCCTTATGCCTTAGAGTTTCTTTGAATCTGTGACTTATGACAGTTGTGTTGAATAAATCATATAAAGCTGTCTCTTAGATATTCAAATGATAAATATATCAAAACCATAAATGATTGAATGATCTGCCTGAATGATTTGATAGTTGTTATTGAAGTGGAAAGCTCCAGTCGTTCATACATTAACTGTCATGAATCACCTAGGTGATATTTTTTTTAGTTAGACAGCTGCTTTACTCTGCGTATCAGATCTCATTTACAAGGTCTGACAGATGAGTCTTGATCTAAAGATGTCTCAGAGCCACAGTCATCCCACAACAGGAAAGACCTTTATGTTACATGCTTTCTCTGCGTTTCTCAGTCAGGATTGAACAGAAGGTCAGCGCTTTCCTGTTCAGACATAAGCAGATAGAGTTGTATTGTGTATTTTTTGGTCTGTCACAATGGCCTTTGGAATGCTATAACATAATGTCAGCTTTGCTATTGTGTTTAACAATGTAGTGCAACATAGAAATTATTTTTACTCCATACTGTGTAGTTATCGATGCAAGTTTGAGTATTGGGGATACTTTTTTGTTTATTTATTTTTGATCGTGTGCATTAAGATGTATATCAGCAAGTACAAAAAGTCTATAATCTCTCTCTCTCTCGCTCTCTCTCTCTCTCTCTCTCTCACACACACCCACACAC
>NW_015643640.1:861558-874241 GCF_001515625.1 Sinocyclocheilus rhinocerous | reverse complement strand
CACACACACACACACACACACACACACACACTTGTAACTGTAGCCCTGTAGTACCAGTAAGTTCTAGCGTCCATCTTAATCAATTTTTACTACATTTAATTAGGCATAGAGTGATTAGACACATGCCACACCCCCACCTCATTCCCCAGCAAGCCTAATCAACAGCCCAATAAAACACTTGCTTAATTAAAACTCATTAATCTGCCAAATTATGCATTAATGGTTCCAATTAATTATGTAAGAAACTGATGCAGTGTATATAATGAATGGATGGATCGTCTGGAAATAGAGAAGCACAGCTTTGCTTAGGGGCTCGACTACCAATGAAGCAACTTACACCTTTTTTGTTATAGGTTTATGTGGATTTAGACAAGAAACACTGGCCTTCTATTAGCTCAGGCCAAGGGTCAAGCGCAAATTATTCTCAAAGTCTGTCATCCACTATTTGAGAGATTTCAGCCCCAGTTGCTGTAAAGCACTTAAAGAGAGATTTTTTATTTATTTACACTTTATAGTTTTTTAACTTATCTCGTACATTTAATTATCTTGTGTATAAACCAGGGTTTCTGCAGGCCTTAAAAGCTTTTTAAAAAGTCTTAATTCACCCTTCCATAAATAATTCTGACTGCATTGACAGATATTTATTCTTATTATATCTTATATTTGTTCTTATTTTAATCATAAACTAATTTGGATGAATTTCTTTGTGTTCCCTTCAATTTATTACTTCCATTTTCTTCACCTGGTCTTAAAAAGGCATGCATTTACCTTCACAAACCTGCAGAAATCCTGTATACAATGCACTATTATTTGCTTGTTGTATTGATGTTCTTTAAACATTTGATAGTTGATCTAACCACAAGGATCTTTCTTGGTACCTAATAGGAATCAAAAAGGCCACCAGTTTTTCTTTTTCAGCTTTCTAAATCTGACGGCTCCTCAGCTCTCATGGTCTTATCGGATAGCAAAGCATCTCTGATGCAGTATTTCATTTATGCAGAACCAAAAGATAAAACCTAAGCTTACATAAAAGCTACAAAAGCTTGCCTTTAACACTGTTCTTTTTCTGCATTTCGAGCACTGGTATTTCCTTCAGGACATGATAATCTAGTTTTCATATAGTATTTCACAACTGATATTGTTTTTTAACATTGTACAAAAACACATACTTGGTTATGAGAGCTCAGAGAAAGAAGGAAGTGTCCCAATTTGGACTTGAAACTTGAAAATTTTGTTAAAATTAAAAGGTAAATGATGCAGAATTCATGTGCTAAAGAAAATACTTAAACCTTAAAAAAAAAAAAAAAAAAATTATAAAATAAAAAATTATATATATATATGTGTGTGTGTGTGTGTGTGTGTGTATGCATATGTATATGTATAATCAGAATGTCCTGAAAATTATCTTTAATAAAAGAATATAAGAGAATACAATATTTGGAATGGCATATTGCTTTAGTATTTTTTGCATAATTTGTATTTTGTTATGCAGATCTGTTGAAGGTTTTCTCATATGGCTCAGCTTTCTCCTAACGTAGGGCAATTTGTCTTTATTTCTATATCCGTTTTATTGAAGCTCGCCTGTTATTTCAGAAGATAAGAAACCTACTGTATAAGAAAGAAGAAAAAAAATTCTGCCTCATTTCTTCTTGCCTGTGAGACAACTTAAACTGGGCTATCTTAGCACATTAATTATCTTAAATGACAACTTTTTTATTTCTCCCTCTTTGCAGTTTTCTCTTTATTTCTTCATTGTGCTTACTTGCATCAAAGCAATCCCAGCAGTCATATTTTCCTCATGTCTGGGCAGCTCACCAAGATGGAAGGCTGGTCCTTAAATGTATCATTAGAAATTTCCATAACAATGCTTTCTGGTTCCCTGTTGAAATTATGGTTGTGATGTGTTGGCAGAATAACTGTACATCTATACATGCTCCAGATCAATAAAACCGCTGCTCCGGTGTCTTTAAAACAATTGTGTTTGCATTTTCAGGTCTCTGCCTTGATTGTCAATCTCTCTTCTTGTCAATTTCAGATTCAAAGCACAAGCTCAGAGGCAGTCGGTGCAGAGCAAATCATATTAGTTTTCAATTCAGCTGGCCCTCATTGCCCCAGAAGAGAGATAAAGTTAGATAAAGTCGGCTCACTGAATTTGTTTTTCTGAAATCGGGTCACGTTTCCTGCAATCCTGGGTTTCGGATCTTTTCTTGCTTCATCACTCTGTAGTTTTACAATTCTTGATAAGCCGTTCTTTTTTGCTCATATGAGTGAAAGACCTCCCAGAGTGATTCAGTGAGATGTATCAAGTATACCGGAGGGGAATGAAGACTTATATCTTTTTTCTGTCTTCATTCTTCACTCGCTTAAAAATGAGTATAGACCAGTTCCTGATGGAAGTGACCTGATTCTCTGCCCTACAGCTATGGCCTGCAGTTCCTGTAAAGTGGTTCTTGGCTCATGTAAAGGTTGCCTTATGGTAGAGATTATTGCCAAATTACTATAACTCGCCCTTCATCTGAAAATTTAAACTATAGTACAGATTCAGTCATATGGTATAGTGTAAACATTTACTGTATTGGCATCAAACTCTGTTTTAGCACAAAACCTCATATTCATTTCATATCTTCATCACCGCTTTTGATGACACACTATTACAAACATGGATTTCATGCCAGTTACATATTGTACATGTATTTTCTAATGTGGCAACTGTAGCCTGTTTTACTTTTTATCACAAACACACTCAAAAATAGTCTATAACGAGGTCTGATGCTGAGCAGATACAGTATATAGTGCTGTGAAGGTATTGTCTGCTATTGTTCACCATCACGCTGTCAGCTGGTGCTGAGTTTTCTCTTTAGACTCACAGTGTGTGCATCACCTCCTCACGTAGACTCACAAACTAACATCTTTCAGTCTCATATCAGCATAATAATACTGCTCTACAAGATGATGAAAGTCTGAAAGTGACAGGTAATAAAAGAAAATGAATAGCAGGAATTGGTTACATATTTCTGCGCAATATAAATGTTAATTTAAAATATTTTTTACTAAAGATATGTGCTGATGCATTATTGATTGATTGACTGAAGAAGCTCTTTAAATGCATTAGTTTGTCATGATATGTGCTTATTTTGCCATTTTCTCTCTCAATGTCATTTAAATAAAAACATTAATTTTAAGGTAATCTTATTTGGTACACTCAAACAAAAAATGTACCTTTTGTTTTTTTGGATTTACGCAATTTAATTAATAGTAAAATTCCATCAAATTGAACTGAATAATCCTCACATATTTTTATTGAGGCTTTTTTTTTTTAGTGTAACACTTGACACTCATTTGTTAACAATAAAACAAACAATGAAAAATACTTCTAAAGCATTACAGTAATGTGGTCCATCAAGGATAGCCTATTATTGATTTAATTAAGTCTAATTCTGACCGAAGTTCAGACCAGGTCCTCAAATTTGCTACAAGTCTAAAATGTTGTGATGTGAAATATTATGTGTTGTTCGCTTCAAATGACAGAATCACAGAGGGTGCATTGAAATTCTGTGGATTTGTTCTTGTGTTTCAGAGGTAATGCATCTGCACCTGAACTATGCACAGTGTTTGGGCATTAGCCAGAATTGAGTTGCTACCATGGCAATGCTAGACATTGGTATTGCTCTAATAATGCTGTCAGCCTTGTAGATTGTGATTGCTGTGAAACGCTCTTGTGCCCAAGCAGAGATTCAAAGATTTTTTCAGTTGCATTCATTGTCTGCACATTAAACATCTCTGTTCGTGAAATGCATCATATATTGTTTATATGTAATTTTATACTGCAGTAAGGCAGCGTTTTAGTGTCATGTAAAAAAAAAAAAAAGATTTAATATTTCAAAAATAACATTGGAACAATACAAGAAAAAAAGTCATAATATTTTCTGAATATTTTCATAAAAGGTCTCTCATAAATTGTTTAAAGGATAATCTCATAATAGTATAATTTGTAGTACTGTTGTAACATTACAATAATAGAATTAGGGAATTAATGAAAAGTTTTGTTTGGCTGTTACTTTTAATTTTTCTTAATGAAGTTTGGCATGCTGAATATGAAAATCACATGACCTTTTGGGTATCATTGGATGATCTGTGTCTTTTATGACTGGAATGATCCAGAAAGCACTATAGAATATTACAGATTATAACAGAATGTTAAAGACACTTCTAGAATGTTCCCATCATTTCCAATGCAAAATATCTTTAAAAACACATGCAAAATTAGTGCAAAACTGTTTTTAAACCAATGTTTCATTATTCTGAAATTTACCTGACCTAAATATTTACCAAAATATTGATGCTACGTGAAAATAAATAGCACAATAATAAACACCAAAGCAAAATTTTTGTTACTTTGTATTATTAGATGTAATTATATATTGTGTCTTTGATATTCTTTTTATTTACATAACATTACAACTTTATTCTCTAAATATATATATATATATTTTTGTATTGAATATGCAGAAAGCAAGATTTTACTGACAGCTCCTGTGCTATAAATGGCAGATTATGAGCATTTCCTCTGAGACATCCTGATAGCTAAGAAAATACTCCTAAGAAAACATTCCTCACAGTTTTCTTAATGATGCAATCTTAGTAAAACTGATTCCTTATATCTAGAGCAAAATTATTTGTGAGAAGATAACTATGCATTTATATCATCATTAGAGCCAGATAAATCCGTCTTTCATCTGTGCCTGTGTAATGAGTCTTGTCTTTTGAGTTTTGCTTTTCAGACTGTAATGGGAAAACAAATCAAGGACGCGAGCCTCATTCCTGCTGATTGGGCTCTAGGCAGCTATTTCAGAGCTTAAATGAGAGACAAATCATGTCAAGGAAAGGTCAGTCTTCCTTTGAGTTTTTCTTGAATCTACATGAAGAAAGGGAGACTAGCTTTGCTTTTGCAAAAAAAACATTGACATTTTTTGAAGTCATTGCTTCAATTTTCAGCTCTCACTGTGATATTATGCAGCATAGAGCATTTACTGAAGGAATTCAATAATTGTGCATTAGAGTAAATGTGAAGATTTTATAGCGTAAAGCTTCATCTCAGAGAAAGCATGGAAATGTTGGCTTCAGGGTAGCTGTTAACTGACATTTAGTTAGTTAAAGGGAAACCTCTTTCAAACTGATCCTTATTGAATTGCCAAATATGTTATTACACAGAGAAAGTCCACAGGTATTAAAATGAATAAGAGAAAGTGCATTGCTCAGTATGGCTACACTAGCAGAGGAAATCCCATCATAAAAAGAGCTAAATGCATAGACTGTTAAAAGAAAGATTGATGACGCATTTCCACTTCCTTCCACTATAAAAAAAAAAAAGTGTGCACACCCTTCCAAAATTTCAAACTATTACAAATGCAGAAATTTATTTTTAACAACATGCATGGATTGAACGAGAATGTTTTAGTTTGTCCATCTAATTTCACAATGGACTCTCTTCTTAATTGTTCTCAGCATGCTACCGCTTTTTCTTGTATTGATGGCTAAGGCAGTGCCAAGTATTTTGCCCTCAGAGGCAACGCCGCTGTCACGGAACTGCTGCTGTGTAGGAGCGCGGAGCAAAGGAAATGGAAACACACACGTAGCAAGGTTGACATGAACAATTCCAGACAAGGGAGAACAGAACGGGCTCGAACTCAAATAGGGCAGATAACGAGGGGCAGACAGGTGATGAGGATAACTAATAACAAGGAACAGGTGATTACTAATAATGGAAAAAGGAACTGGAAGGACCAAATAAGGACAAACAGGAACACACACACGTGACAGATATCGCCCCCCTCCCGGAAGGCGCGTCCCGCGCCGTAACAGTACCATCGGGGAGGGGGGGGCGGGCATATCTGGGAGTTCAGGTTGCCATGGCGGAGCAGGCAGCCCAGGAGGCAATGGCAGATCAGGGGACTCAGGAGGCCATGGCGGATCAGGAGACTCAGGAGGCCATGGCGGATCCTCTGTGGCCTTGGCTGGCTTGGCCACGGGTATTTCCCCCCCCCCAAATTTTTTTATAAATTTATTAAAATAAATTTTAATCTAGGAATCCTGGGGGGCGCTCTGGAGGAGCGGGCTCTGGAGAGCGCTCTGGAAGGCGCTTTCGAGGAGCCGGCTCTGGAGGGCGCTCTGGAAGGCGCTTTCGAGGAGCCAGCTCTGGAGGGCGCTCTGGAGGAGCGGGCAACTGGAGGGCGCTCTGGAAGGCGCTTTCGAGGAGCCGGCTCTGGAGGGCGCTCTGGAGGAGCGGGCGCTGGAGGGCGCTCTGGAAGGCGCTTTCGAGGAGCCGGCACTGGAGGGCGCTCTGGAGGAGCGGGCGCTGGAGGGCGCTCTGGAAGGCGCTTTCGAGGAGCGGGCACTGGAGGGTGCTCTGGAGGAGCGGGCGCTGGAGGGCGCTTACGAGGAGCAGACACTGGAGGGCACTCTGGAGGTGCAAGGCTGGTTAACTCGGGGGAATCAGGAGACGAAGGAGGGCTGGATGGGACCAGCAGAGACGAAGGAGAACTTTCCTGGGATGATTCCAGGGTGAGGACAGGAGTTGAGAACTCCGGAGGCAGCGCCATGTCCAGAAGCGCTAAGTCAGCGGCGGCCGGCGGGCTTGACGGAGATCTGGTTCTGGATCGGGGCCGGACGCTCTCCAGACATCGGAGGATCCCTTCCCTCCAGCTTAGTCCAGTGTCCACGGGGCGATGGTAATTAGCCCCGATCCAGAACAAAGAGTTGAGCGTCGCATCATCCAGCGCCGTATACACGGCGAGCCCGCAGAACTCCCGTGCATAATCCTCAAACGGGAGATCTCTGTGGTCTAGGGCCGAAAATCGTGCTGCGGTTTCCATTGCCGCCAGGGAAAAAACAAAGAAACAAAAAACTTTTCAAAAACGGAAAAGAAACACAGGGAGGAAAGGCGCCGTTCACTTTTGTAGGTCTGGAATTCTGTCACGGAACTGCTGCTGTGTAGGAGCATGGAGCAAAGGAGCGATGAGACGTAGGAGAATTTTTCTAATTTTAATAATCAAAAGGAAATGGAAAAACACATGTAGCAAGGTTGACATGAACAATTCCAAACAAGGGAGAACAGAACGGGCTCGAACTCAAATAGGGCAGATAACGAGGGGCAGACAGGTGATGAGGATAACTTACTAACAAGGAACAGGTGATTACTAATAATGGGAAAAGGAACTGGAAGGACCAAATAAGGACAAACAGGAACTAAACAGGAACACACACGTGACAGCCTTTCAGTGTGTTTATAATAAACGTCAAGTCAAGAAAACAAGTGTATAATTGTTAGAGTGCTGCTAATCAAATCAATACATGCACAGAAGTGGCAATAATTTCTTGCATTGAATATGAATATGTTGTGTGAAGGAAGCATAGTCAGCTTGAATATGCCGGTGTAGTTTGTTAGTTGCAATCTTATGTTAGTTGCGATCTTATGCTTTCAAAGCTAGCTTGCTATTGCTAGCCTCTCCGAAATCGTCTACTCTAGCTTTAACAGTAAAGCTAAAAAAATTATTTGAAAACTTGTACAAGCTAATCTGTTAATACTCATGCATAAAAATACACATGCATAATACTGAGCTAACAACAACAGTTTAACATAAACAGTTAGCGTCCAAAGTGAGTCGTCCAAAACGTCAGAAGTGTCCGTTGGATGATTTTTGTCTGTTATGACTGGAATGATCCAGAAAGTACTAGATTATTACAGAATATTTCAGAATGTTACAGAAATTTTGCAAAAGCAAAATATCTTAAAAAAAAACATGCAAAATTTGTGCAAAAACTTCTCTGTACTAAACCAGTTTCATAATTAATTTCATAATTCTGAAATTTACCTGACCTAAATATTGACCAAAATATTGATGCTATGTGAAAATAAAGAGTACAATAATAATTAGCACCACAGAGTTACAGAACCATTAAAAAAAACATTGTCAAACAAATTTTTGTTACATTGTGTTGTGTTACCATTACCATCACACTTCCTATTTACTTGTGTTTCTGAAAGAGGTATAAATGCTGCTTAAATGGAGTGTTTTTGGCAGAGAGTGAAAATGAGGATGGAAAATGAACTTTTTTGGTGTAAAAAACTTTAGGAACTTCAAAAGCAAACCTACAGAAATGTTATATAAAGACCTAAAAATCCAGTTCATGACCCCACGATAATCTTATAAACATCTCTACTAAATACCCCAAAGCATCAAGTTACACAAAGAAATGGGAATTAGTGCAATGATATATAATTTAGTGAAATTATTAAACACAAGATAAAGTATTCAGTAGATGTATATGTAATTAAATGAGTATGAAACACCTTGCACAAGTGCACAGAATTGATTAATCTAGTAATAAACTCAAGCAACAGAATAGTGTTTTTCAGTGTCTATAAATTGTGGAATGTTACGCACATGTAATACGCAGTCTAGCTGCAGCACAGATTTGAATGCACTGTGATCCCAGCCTAACCTACAGAAGAAAACAATCAGGGTTAATCAATGAGCAAGACAAACAAATGGAGGCGGAATAATTGTGTCGCCTTCTGTGCTGTTTACCAAGCAGCTGCTAAATAACCTTCAAGAAGGGAGAAGGAGATGTGTGTGTGTGTGTGCGCGCATTTTGGTGACATATGAGGACACAAATTTGTATAATAACATGGGTATTACAGGGAGAAGGTGACTTATGAGGACATTACCCCATGTGCCCATTTTTCAAAACGCTTATAAATCATAAAGAGTGAGTTTTTTTGAGAAAGTAAAAATGCACAAAGTTTCCTGTGAGGGGTAGGTTTAGGGGTAGGGTTGGTGTAGGACAATAGCACATACAGTTTGTACAGTATAAAAACCATTACGCCTATGGAATGTCCCCACAATTCACAAAAACAAACCTGAGTGTGTGTGTGTGTGGTTAGTTCACTCCCTAAATGATGTCTTTCAGTACAGGCAGCTGTATAGCATGAAGTCAGTGTCTTCTGCAGATATGTAAATCAAGACATTGTAATCATGTGTACATTGTACCAGTTGGTGCATGTTGTACTGTTTCCACCTGCCATACATGAATTTTTCATATTCCCCACACTTTTATTTATTGGAAAATATTGCTGCTGTAGGGGACAGTAAAGTGGAAATTGCAATCTATCTTCACCATGCTGTCAATGGTTGGTCTTGCATAGAGACTGCGCTGATACAGCAATGAACCCCCTTTGAGTTTTCCCAGAAATAGAGACTGGTCCTTACTGTTGCTATGTTGTTGCCATGGTAGAAGCAAGAGCAATAGAATAGAGTGTTCTGATTGGACCTCCAGAGGATTTCCTGTCTAGCTAGGAGGATTTGGTAATTTGGAGAAACATTCACAATGGCACATGTCGGCTTTTTAAAATTACTTTATTGTGGTTGAGGTTAAACAATGTCACAGCGTGCCTGATGTTTCAGCTGCTACCTGTGTTAGTCTGGTGTTTCTTGCCACATAAGAATTATTATTTTTTTAAATGTGCAAATGTTTTAGAAGCTACATTATCTCATTTTTAACTCAAATTTGTTTTATGTATCAGTTGGAGGAATCAATGCTTTCTTAAGCAATCAACGGTTTTGAATTTTGAATCAGAGCACTGTGGTGTCAGTCCTTGATTCATGTCAGAATGTAGTTATGAATGCATGAAATCTATCATCAGTGTCATCACTTTTTCTTGGAGTCCACCCAAAAATCAAAATGATGTAATCATTTACTCACCCTCATGTTGTTCCAAACCAGTAAGACTTTCATTCAGCTTTCGAAACACAAATGCAGATATTTTTAATGAAACCTGAGAGATTTCTGTCTCTCCATTGAAAGCCAATGCAACCAAAATGTCGACTCTTCAAAATTTTCATAAAGACATTTTACAGTTTAATCCAAGTCTTTAACTCTTTTTTTGCAACGTCTTTTTGTATGTTTTAATGTGTGAAAAGTCTTGGTTGTGTGGACTTTCAGTGGATGGGCAAAAATGATAAGAGATGATGTCAATACAGTAAGGAAAGTATTAATGAAACAATGTGTCTGATATACAGTATATGAGCAAAACACAACTGAGAATTAAATGTTTGTCAAAAAGTATCTAGTTATGTAAGATACATGCAATAGACAAAACAAATATAGTTGCATTAAATATTATATTTTACTTACATTCAACCTGAAAATTGTTTATTATATTATATATATTAAATCTGTATATTAAATACAGATTGATGAATGAAAGTTCTAAATAAAAAAACAGTCATTTTCTTTAAAAATGGTCTTAATAAATGCAAGCAATAATAACAGACTATATAAAGTATGAGTATAGTCTGATGAAATAAGGGAATAGCATGTATGCAATGTAATAAATTACTCATAAGCAACCCCAAAGCAAAAAGAAATCAGCCAAAAGATTAACTGAACCTTAGAGGAGCTGTAAATAAGTCAGTTGTCCAGACTCATTATGGCAGATACTGAGTACCTCAGAAATGCATTTCATCATTTTGAAGCTCAGTCTCTAAAAATATCTATCCAGTCTGACCTTAAGACCAGAGTTAAATAAACTTCTCTAATAACTTTCCCATTTAATTGCTAGGTAAAGAAATAGTTGCATTGGATCAGAAATAGTGACTCTTGCATCTGTAGCCCTAGACCTGCATTGCCTATCTGTGTGTGTTTAGGTGTAAATATGTGCATTGCTCAACATAGCGGCACTTATGATTCTGCTACCTCCATTTCTAATGACCCCTCTGCACTTGTTGAATCTGTGATTTCCCTGGCAGCTAACAGCAGCCTCTTCACTTTAAGAAATTCATGCAATCTGAGGTATGCACCTTTTGCATAATGCATTCTGTTCGATCAATTTATTCATTCATCTCTTATATCTTGTTGTCCCTCTGTCTGCATGGAGTCGATGTGCATGTTGTGAGCTGGAATCACGACAGGCTTCTCTTTACACTCACGTAGCAGCTACAATTTTTCATAATTGTCAGACGGTCTGATTTACATGTGAGCACGTGCTTGACATTTCATACATTGATATTAGTGAATAAATTAGGAGAGCAGTAAAGCGTAATTTAATTTAACCCTCTGACATGATTTAATATGCAGCATTCTGAATAAGATTAGTGGTCAAGCTACTTAGCATAATAATCCATATTAATATTAACTGAAAGACATGACAGTAATGTATGTACATACTAGAGCCAGGAAATATAAGATTCAGTCAAGATTCAAGATAAAAAATTCAGTCTTCATTTACTCGCCCTCATGCTTCTCCAAACTATAGAAGCCCTTTTCCACCACTGAATAAAAAAATAAAAAAAGGTAATTGTGACTTTTTATCTCACAATTCAGACTTTTTTCTTGCAATTGTGAGTTTACATCTAGCAGAATTTTTTTTCTCAGAATTGCGTGATATAAACTTGTAATTGCGAGTTCTAAAGTTAGAATTATGAAATATAAACTTTATATCACGCACTTGACTTTTTCCTCGCAATACTGACTTATTTTCTCAGAATTGTGAGATATAAATTTTTTTTTTTTAAAAGACACCTCGCAATTCTGAGGAAAAATTGACTATATAACACGCAATTGCAATATTATATCATGCAGTTCTGACTTTATATCTCACAATTGCGAATTTACATCTCACAATTCCGAAGAAAAAGTCTGAATTGCAAGTTTATATCACACAATTCTGAAAAAACAACAACAACAACGACAAAAATAACTCTCAATTACCTTTTTTAAAATCTTTTATTCAGTGGCAGAAACTGGCTTCCATACCAAACCTGTATTACTTTCTTTTTCTGTGGAAAATAGAAGATAATTTGAAGAATGTTTGGTTACCATTGACTTCCATTGTATGGCCAAAAAATAAACAAATAAATTAAAATATATATATATATATATGTTCTTTTATGCTCAACAGGGCAAGTAAATGATGACAGCATTTTTTTGGAGTGAACTACTGTTGGAGTGAAGCACTGAGCCTAAATTAATACATCAATAAACTTAAAAAAAAAAATGTCAATAAGCTTACATCCTATTGATATATTTAAACCAGCATGAATTCTTTGAGACATGGATTCTCCACTGTGCTGAAGAGAAGAGATTCAGGTTTATGTTAGCCTAAAAACATCATGCCGTTTTTTTGTTGTTGTTAGTAGGCTGCACATAAATGCTGTGAATCTGCTGTTCCACAACATCCCAAAGCTGCTCTATTGGATTGAAATCTGGTGCCCGGAGGCCACTGAAGTACACTGAACCCATTGTCATTTTTATGGAGCCAATTTGAGATGGCATGTGCTTTTATGACATGGTGCATTATGTGTGTCCAATTCTTAGCTGGCATCTGTAACACAGTCACTTCAAGGTTTGGCGTTTTGTGCATTCACAGGTACAATAGGTCTAGCACTATTGTAATGAGTGTAAAATTCAGTTACTGCTGCCCTCCTGTAAGCTTGAACCAGTCAGGCAATTTTCCATCTCTTATATTAACAAGATATTATAATATGCAAAAATCAAACATTTTTACTGAGTGGCAGTTATGTGGGTAAAATAAAAAAAGGCATATATATATATATATATATATATTCACTGAACAAAATTATAAACGCAACACTTTTGTTTTTGCCCCCATTTTTCATGAGCTG
>NW_015643640.1:818072-859483 GCF_001515625.1 Sinocyclocheilus rhinocerous | reverse complement strand
TAAAAATGTTTGCTTTTTGCATCAGCAATCAAAGTCACACGTCTTCCCCATTTTGATCATGTCTGTATATGCTTTCATAAGTTTTTACACACGATTGCTATACAGGTAAACCTCTAAGAATGGCCACTGATTGTAATGTTTTTGTTAGTTAGCATGGTCCAGTTAGCTCCTGCTCATACATCATCTAGTTCTAAAAAGCATACTTCTCCATATTCTGACGGATTGCTGGTGCTGGACGACTCTTAAAATTATGAAACTGACATATGTTTTTATATTTTACATACAGTAGTACTTTTTGTCTGTCTTTTTGTAGTCAGAAAATAAAGATGGTTGCCAGTAAAAGGCATGGAACTGTGCCATTAGCCAGTCAGCATTCCCTGCGAGCCACATGGCATTTACGGCTCAGGTGATTGGCTCGAAAGCCTCTGTGGTTAGCAGTGATGACTAATGAAATTGCAAACTACTAGGGATCCTTCATTAACTGCTGTGCTGATGGATAGCTTTCTCCAGGCTTAGCATATTATTGACTTTGTATATACAGATGGGTGCAAAAGTCTGAGACCACACTGAAAATCAGTTATTTTTTTGTTGTTCTTTTCTCATTTACACCTTTTACACTTTTTACAATTTGTAAAATAAATAAATAAAAACAAAGGTAATGATGCAATTAAGAAGTAATATTTACAAGAAGATGAGATATTAAAATTCTGAATTGCAATTTCTGTAGCTCTAGTTAATTAAGTGCATTTGTGCATGTGACCTTCTTTGTACAAAAGGTCAGATTTCAAAATGCTGGAACAGGATATACGAAAATATTAGGAAATATTTTCATGTTTCATGTAAATCAGTTACACTTCACTCATTTTTTTAAGCTGGCATAAAATGAGTTTGCCTATAAATGAATTCACCGTCTATTTTCTAAATTCATACATATTTATATATTTAATTATTATGTATCTTATTGCAAACAATGCATCCATGCATTTTTTTTTTTTTAAGTTTTGACCTCTTAATGTTTAACCAAATTGCAATACTGCATAACTGGACCTTCCAGCCCAATTGAGATGAATGCAAAAAAAGATGCATTTTCAGTAATGGTCAGATCCCAGCATGCATGAAATAATATAATTAGCACTGGAAACAAATTGTTAATTTCAGTCTAACTTATTGAATTTAGAGTCAATTGATTGGTCTTTTCAGACATCTACAAAAGCAGTATGTAAACTGGCTCAGTCACATTTTTTCACTCTCACTTTTTTCATATCCTTCTCACTGTGAGCGTCATGACAATTCATGCCTCCTGTTTGCATCATATGACATTTCTCCTTTCACATGGATGCGAAAAAGTCAGGTGAAGGAACGACAAAAGCGTGTCAGTCAAACGGTGTAGTACAGCCACTTAAGATTCTCAGGGAGTGCGAGCAGCAGAGGCGTATAGTCTCAGGGGCCAAGGGCTTCTCTTCAGACATGGGCAGAGGAGAACATGACTGGGATGAGAATGGAAGAGAAAAGGTTGCTGCATTCACAAACTCTCATAGGTTACTCAGCAGAGATATAGAGCTTAGAGTCAAGGCATGTCGCAGGACTTTGCGACTTTGCTCAAAAGACCCCAAAAACATTTCAAGTAGTTGGAAAGGTTTGTTTTGTAAATGCTTTATTTATAGCCTGTGTGTATGCATAACTTTATCAGCAGAAAGGCATAGTCTGTCCTCTTTTTTGCTGTTTTCTGCAGACTCCTACTTCATTATAAATCTTGGCACATGGGTTTCATCTCTGACCAGCATAAATTAGCTCAGAATTAATTCTCTAAAGCACAGAGGATTGTAAAGGTGCTGTCAGATGGTTTGCCTTTATTTCTTTTGCTTTCTGCTTCCATATTGCAGTCCCTATCCTCTCTTGAAGATTTCACTCAAAATGAAAGTAATATCTAGAAGGCACACATACACAAATTAAATTAAATATGACCACATAAACCTCAAACATCAACTAACGTCAAACCTAATTAGTTCTCATATGTTATGTAACCACATAACTGCCTTGTGACCGTCTCTCAAATTGATCTGCGAGTGTTTAAACACTCAGTTTGAGTTAAGCGTGATAATCTACACACTTGTTTGCTCAGTAAGCTAATTAGTTTTAAATGTCCTATTTTGTAAGGCTTTATTGGTGATCTGTTAGGAAGGTCGATGTGTCAATGTGTTTAGCCTTTTTAAGCCAAATCTTGCATCAAAACATTGATTGAAACATTGAATGTACACATACAGTACACACATTACATTAAGTAAGGCTACATAAACCTCAAACGATCCAGCATTTGCGAAGACTTCAGATGACACCAACTTTTCTTTGCAAAGATTTTGATAATGCCGACACCTGCAAAGACTCTGGACTTGGACCACTAAAACATACGATTTTTGTGAAGCTGCTTTGAAACAATATATATTGTGGAAAGTGCTATTCAAATAAAACTGAATTTAATTAAACTGAAACAACATTTAACGTCAAACCTCACTGGTTCTCGCACGTCCCATAACCAAACATAATGACACGCAAGAACCAAAGAGGTTAATGTTAGCTGAGATTTGTTTGGGAATGAAAGGTTAAATTTCAGTCTATTCATGATACAAAGTTTTTCTGTCCTTTATAGAACTTCTGGACCCCTCTGACTTTCATAATATGGACAAAAACAGCCGAAACATTCTTTAACCCTCTGGTGTTGTTTTTGTGGCAACAAAAATGTCAGTTTTTTATTTATTTATTTATTTTTCCAATTAAATTAATGTACTATATTATATTTATAGAACAGTTATGATCCATTTATTATCTGTTAACCACTGTTTGTGCGTAGACCTGAAAATGAAATTTCCAGCTTAAACTGTCGTAAATCTAGAATGCTATGGAGCTCAGAGCAAGTTTGGTCTCTTTTTAATGAAGATATTTCATAGATTAATTATTAAGTTCAAAAAAGTAAAAAAAAAAAAAAAGTGAAACTAAAAAAAAAAAGTTATAACAGTCCATTTTGAAAAATGCACAAAAATCCGATTTTAACATTTTATATGTAATATATTTATTTTCCAAAACATGTTTTACTCTGAAACTGCAAGAAAATCAAAGCCATAAATCTAAACAAGTTGTGTTCCAAATTTGAGGTTGATATCTCAAAAAATGAGCTTTCAGTAAAATTTTGTTTGTATGCAGTACCAAACGTACATCCGCTTCCCATTCGTTTCCAATGTGAACAGTACAAGTGCTACTTTTTTTTTTCAGGGCCATTTAATGATTTTCTGTGTGTGTGTGATGTGTGTTCACATAGCAAGTGACCTTTACCAAGTTTTGTACCATTCAAATGAAGTAAAAATTGTAAACAAACGAAACGTCAATTTTTTACAACGCCAGAGGGTTAAAATATCTTCCTGTGTTCCACAGAAGACAGAAAGTCATAAGAGTTTGGAACGGCATGAGGGTGAGTAAAAGATGAGGTAAATCCTTCAAGAGTGCAGAATCCTCTGTATGCAGAGCCAGCGAGGGAAAGCCACGGCCGAGGACGACAGGGCCTCCTGACAGCTGCGTGACATTTAAAGTCCAGCCGATGTCACCGTCTGCCTCGGGGTGCAATGAATGTCTTCATGAATCTATCGCTTCAGGTAGAGACTGCCCTTTTGTGCTGATCTCGGACCAGATCTAACAAATACTTTTCAAAACATTAAAGGGTCATATGATGCTGCTAAAAAGAACAGTATTTGGTGTATTACTTTTATAAAGAATATCTCTTTGTATTTGAGACTTTAGTCTTTGCAACTTTACAGATCTTCTTTATGCACCAAGAGCTTGTAACACTCCAAAGAGAAAGGAAAACTTGAAATCGCATCATATGACCCCTTTAAGCATTATTATGCATTATTATAATGTGTGTGGAGGTGTGAAGAGATGCCCACAGCCACTCAAAGTCCAGTTAGATGGAAACTTTACTTTTAGTAATGAAGTTATGTAATTACACCAGCGGGGGTGAAGCTCTTGATGGATTTCGCTGTTAGCATTCACGCTGGAGCCTGCAAGCAACTGGCATTTGGCATTACTCAGCATTTGCTCAGTAAGTTAATCTGTTTTAAAGAGAGTACTTTCCTATTTTGTATGGCTTTATTGGTTATCGGTTAGGAAAGTTAATAATGTGTCAATATTTTTTGTAATAATATTACTTAAATATTTACTAAATCTTCTGAAGATTTTTTTTTTTAAAGCAAAACTTTTCTTAGCAGTTTCAAGATATACACTACCGTTCAAAAGATTTGGAAAGAAATTAATACTTTTATTCAGCAAGGATACATTGAATTGATCAAAAGTGTCAGTAAAGACTTTAATATTGTTGAAAAAATATTATTTTAATCTTTTAAACTTTCAATAAATTTTTTTTTTTAAAGTATCAGTTTCTACAAAAATATTAACTAGCACACATTTTTTTCAATAATAATAGAATGTTACTTGAGCACCAAAGCAGTATATTAGAATGATTTCTGAAGATCATGTGACACTGAAGACTGGAGTAATGATGCTGAAAATACAGCTTTGATCACAGAAATAAATTACATTTTACACTATATTAAAATAGAAAACTTAAAAAAAAAAAAAAAAACTTTTAATTTGTAATAATATTTCACAATATTGCTGTTTTTACTTTATTTTTGATCAAATAAATGCAGCCTGGGTGAGCAGAAGAGATTTATTCCAAAAGCATTAATAACTGTAACGTTTCCAAACTTTTGGCAGGTACTTTAATAATAACAATTCTATTAATACTATTTATTATTATATTATATTATATTATATTATATTATATTATTTTTCACAACAGTTCTATCTGGTCCTTGAATCTGATTGGCTAATAAGAGTGTGATATTAGAGTGATAACAGAACTCCTTCAACCGTTTCACCGTTTGTATCACTCCGCTTGCCGTATTTCTCACAGCGAGTGTCATGGCGGACGCACAAATACACTATAATTTTAAAAATACTGTTTTACGGAATGTAGTTTTAAGAGTTTTTTTAGGCAATAATGTACATGTTTAGACTTTAGAATATGCGGTTTGTTAATAAAGATAACGTCTATTTGAAAATTTGCTTCCATGTTTTGGGAGATGTGATCTCCAGGGCATCAGCGGGCGTTCAGCGCTCATGAACCCGCCGAGAGCAGCCTCACCTCGGCCAGATCTTCTGGAAATCACCGCTGGCTCTGATGTCTCTATAGTGGTTAAACATGAGATATAATTAGTTTTGGGTAATTCTAACGGGCAGTCTTTTGGTCTCATTAATCTATAATTTGTTCCAGAGCAAATAGTTTTGGCTGAGAGCAAAATCTAATCTCGTTATATTTTATGTAACTTCAATGCTGTATATCAGAGCGCTGCCTTTGTACTTTTGACTGAATTGCCTAGCAACTTTTATGATGGCTCTTGTTGTTGTTTATTAAATATTATTATTCAATAAATAATATTTTATATAGAATATATAATATTTAAAAGTAGAATATAGTATTGGGAAACTCTGTGTGTGTGTGTGTGTGTGTGATGGTGATTTTAGTGACATTAATTTTGTGACAGTGACAGCTTTTTTTCTACAAAAATGATGTTGCTTAATTATCAAAGGAAAAAATGTGTTTTTGCAAGTTGCATTCAAAATCCACATTAAGACCATTAAAAGAATAAGTGCTCATTAAACGAAAGCTCATATTTGAATCTGTTAACAAGCTTGATAATGAGGTTATATCAAATATTTTGTAACCACTTATGAATAAAGAAGGCCCTATTTTTCTCTGGAGAGTTGAAAATAACTGCTGTGTGTTGCTCACTCCTGCTGTTTTTGAATTATCTAGGCCTTTTCTCCTATTATAGGATTCATCGTTAGGGATGCTGATCCCAGCCGCTAGCATGAAGCAGAGTGGATAAATGAAGAAGGATTCATGTTTTCCAGGTGAGGTGTATCCTGCATGTTTACTGCTTAATTAATGTCGTACCATCTGTCTATCTTCACCACACACTGAGGGGACAACCAGCTGCTGTCTCTTTGATCTCACCTGTCTGTCCTCACGGTCTCTTTTTCTGTCTGTCTTAAAGAGGCCCTCACCTAAAACGACAAACCCCTCTCATAATGAGTCCGCAAAGTCAGATGAATAGTACTTACTCAACCAAGTTTTCCCAACCTTGGCAGTTAAAGTCACTAGTGGTGAAAGAGTCCTTTAAGAATCTTTCAACAAACTACGCCTTCAAATCATTTAAAACAATCGAACTCACCTCTCACAAATCAGAAGGATTTATTGCAACTACTCTGAAAGTGGAACTGTTTTTAGTTAAGCTGCAGATTGAACTTTCTCTCTCTCCCTGTTTCCACAATCGGCCACAGCGTCTCATAAGTCAAGGTGAGATGTCATTGTCTTCATCATAGATCACAAAAGCTCATGTCTGTGACGATATTGAAGTACTGGCCTGCATTTAAATTCTTGTTCTCTTCATAAATGAAAGAAAAATCCTCTCTGTAATCTATGATCTAATAATCTAATGATCTATGATTCTAATTGGAATTTTGTCAAGTCAAATGTATTTGACTGTAAAAAAAATACACATCGTTTCAAAGCAGTTTTACAGAAAGTCATACTGTTATGTAAATGATATCTGAATGTTTCAACATAGAGCACTTTTATGGTGATATAATGTAACTATTGTATGATCCCCACAGTTTGGATCTAGTTATGTTTTATTTTTTTTTCAGGCAGATATATCAGTGCCACAATGTCTCAGAACGTTCAAATGTAATTTAGAGATTTAAAAATATTAGTCGGTTTTGTTCTAAGCAAGAATAAGCAGTATGACATTAAAATGAGTTTTCCTACCCCAGTGACCGATTATTACAATTTAAAATATCTGTTTTTAATATAACTTACAATGTAATTTATTGCTGTGATGACAAAGCTGCATTTTCAGCATCATTACTCCAGTCTTCAGTGTCACAAGATCCTTCAGAAATCATTCCAGTACGCAATATAATTTTTTTTAATTATCACATTTGAAAACTGTTGTGCTGCTTTTTTATTTTTATTTTTTATTTTGCAATGAATAGAAACTTCAAATGAACCCCTTTTTTATTAAAACATTTTCTAACAATATAAAAGTCTTTAAAAAAAAACACTGACCCCAAAATGTTGAAAAGTAGTGTATATTTAGTCAGCTAATTTGCTCTTTGAACATCTATATAGTGAACTTGGTGTGACTTATTTTGTAACTTCAGGGATTCCAATTATTGTCAAAGTGAGATTTTAATACGTCAAAGTCTAATGCTGTCTGTCATTCAGCCATCAGAGCATCTGTCACATTTGAAATTCACAGGAGGTCCAACCTATGTGCGCTGACGCAGTAGAGAAGCTTTTATCAGTCTGTTATTGCGCTTGGCAGCTCAGAAGTCCTTCATTTACTTCTGTGCTCTAAGATATACATATACATACATATACTGTATATGCGGGCAAAAAAGGACACCGCTGCATGCAGTTTTAACAGTATTTCTAATTAGCTGTTTCCGAGTATAACCTTTTTTATGATCCCATATGTGGATTGTTATAATTAGCCAGCAAAATTATTAATGATTACATATGCTTGTTGTACAGCACCAATCTTCAGCAAATGTTAATGCAACACTCTGTATGAAAGATATTCATAAATTATCATGGATGATTTGATAACTCAAGCAAAGCCTATGTATCCTACTGTTGTTTAGTGAAGGATTAAAGTATTTGAATTGGTTCTGTTATGGTATCAGTTGGGATGGCGGATCTCTCATATTGTTGATGCCGGAAATGTACAGTCTTATGTGTCTCATGAATATTAATTGCATGATGTGATGGGTCATCTCACAGAGCCAGACTTTTGATTATTGGCATAAATATCATTCCACATTCTAGCTTATTCTGGCCATCAATCAGCCACTGAACAGTTTGACCATTTAGAACACCCAATGAAAGCAGTAAACATCACTTCTTAGCTGCCTAAACCATTTGTGGCCAAAGAAAAATAAAAGTCTGTTAAAATGTAAACATTTGAAAAACCTTTGTACCATCATGAAGAAAATTTCAATTTCAATTAATTCATTCATTCATTTAAAGGGGTCATATGACGTTGCTAAAAAGAGCATTATTTTGTGTATTTGGTGTAATGAAATGTGTTTATGCGGTTTAAGGTTCAAAAAACACATTATTTTCCACATACTGTACATTATTGTTTCTCCTCTATGGCCCGCCTTTCTGAAATGCGTCGATTTTTATAAAGCTCATCGGTCTGAAAAGCGAGGTGTGCTGTGATTGGCCGGCTATTCAGTGCGTTGTGATTGGCCGAATACGTCAAGCGTGAGACGGAAATGTTACGCCCCTACCATACTGTGATGCCCTGTCCGACCGGAGCGCCGAGACAAAAACATTAAAACCCATTATAAACGAGGCATTTGTTGCATCCAGTGGGGACATACTTACTGATTATAATGACTTATACTGTCTTTTTACGCGTTGCGTTGCGTATTGCGCTGCATAAACATAAAAATTATTATAGGAGTATGCTTTAACAATATTTCAAAGACAAGAGAAGTATATTATAAAATTTACATACAAAGATGTTCTCAAGTCATACTTTAGTCAAAATTCAGATATTTGCATTTAATATAAATGTAAACTTGAATACATTCTCATTTAATTGCAATTGACATGCAACTAAGTCTCCGAAAACATTACATTAAGTTTGCACTTAAGTATGTTCTTTATTTCTGTAATAAATACTCTTTTTTAAAAGTATGATAAAGTGCACTTCTTTTTCACAATTTGTGATAAATATGAGCATCACATCACTGACCCAAACAAAGACGGAAGTGATTAAACATGCAAATATATGATGGTTGCAGACTCTTCACAAACAGATTTTCAGAAACAGATTTTTTTAGGCCACATATGTGGTAATTTCATGTTGCATTTCCAAATATATGATAAGAATTCAACTTGAATTGAATTCAAAGTGTATGGGATGTCTTCAGTGGACTGCATTATGACACTATGATGCCACGACTGATGGCATAAATGATTGCAGTATCAGTGTGCATTGACTTGAGACCAGAAACCCTTTTGAGCGCTCTCAGAATAAATCCATTTGATTAACTTTGGCAGGAATAGATTAATTGCTCTTTTAGGAACAGCACTGAGAATATACTTGAGGAAATTGGTTGTGTCTGGAATTACTTTGCTCGATGAGGCCATTCTTCTTGGTTTTCTTCTGAAGTGATTTTATAGTGGCTTGCGTGTATGTTATTATGATGTCAATGATTTTGATTTGTGGAAGGCAGGAGATTATTACAGATTATAGAACTAAAGGAGGAATAACGGTGTATGTAATCGTTCAAAGACAAGACATATAGAGCCGATACTTTAACCACAGAGAGATTGTATTCCTGGGATTTATGCTCAGTTGCAAAAAAAACTTAAGAAAACAGTGGATGCCAAGTAAAACATTTCATTACATTTGACCCCTAGTATAGTTTTGAAACGGCAAACACCAACATGAAACCCAGTGAACGTACAGACTCTCTCTGTGGACGAACAGGTCCATCTATTCAAGCAAAAATAATAATTAAATGTTAAACTAGCCAGCACTAATGGCCAGGGACGTGCACAGACATTTTGAGTGGAAAAGTGGAAAAAAGGACACTTATATTTATTTAAAAAAAATTTCTAAACAAAACATTAAATATATTAGGGGTGTGCGATATTGACAAAAATCTCAATATTTTCTGGGATTTTATCGATAACGATAATTAGACAATATTTTGCTGAGTGTGTTATTGTGCTGATATCTTCAGGACTGCCGTGGACAGCTGACTCCTAAAGTTTTTGATATTCTTCATATTCTGTGTGGTGATCAGTTCACAGCAGTGATAGAAATTAATCTTTCCCAATCAGTTTAAATGGATTTTTTACCTTTTATGGGCCTTTTTTTAAACCTTTTTTCTAAAAGTGTGCATCATCTTTTCAGTCAAATTCTTAAATTGAATCAGTCAATTAGAATAATAAGTCATTTGGGCTGTTACCAAGCAAATTAAATCAGTATTGACAAAATTAATCTTGCAATGCAGAGGAAACACAGAAGCTGCATTAGAAGTGGCATCTAGATGCATTTACACACTGTTTAATGCAGGACATGAATGCATTTAACCTGCAGTTACAAATGCATTAATACCGTTTTGATATTTTAAACATAAAACGTTGAATACTGATATTTGAAAATATAAAAAAAAAAAAATGAAAAGATACTTTAAATGTGAAATTAAATCCACCAGTAGGTGGCAGCAAGCCACTGTTAATAAGTGAGTAATTGTGACTGAACCGAATCATTTAAACGGTTGATTCATTCAGGAACAAAACAGCGTCATGTTGCTCAGTAACGCAAATTGGAATTATATTTGTTGGCGAAATAGAGCAAAAACAGTCAATATCGTGTCTAAAACGTAAGTGTCTTAATATTAAATTCTTGTTTATTGAACTGCTGTATAAAATCAATATCACATTTGTAAAAAACGTCAGTCTTCACATGATACTGATTAACTATATGAAATTACATAAATATGTACATTTCTGCCCTCGTATCTTGAATTTTGTGATCATTCTAAACGCATTTTAATAAACTGAATCATGCAGTGAAAGAACGCGCACTGGTCTAACCTACTAGACTTCCTATTGCCTTAGCTAAACTTGAGCTAACTTACATGGTAACTGAGTCACGGATGTTAGCAAGACAAATCCTTTTGGATAATTAGCTGTAAATTCGAGGCACGTAGCTTAGTCTGTTGTTCATCACCACTCACCTCCACACCAAGACAAACACAACTGGAAAGGGAGGGAGGGCTTCACTTCACATGATCGCCCACTTTTGCTCTGCAGAGACCTCAATCTCACTTCTGCCGCTCTCTGTCTGTGATGCGCATGTGCCGATCAATGCGTGCTACACTGCTGTGCTGCGCGGAACTCGACACAGTCTCAACATTTCCCGACCCGACCTGATATTTAAAACTCCCCAGAAAAAAGGGCACTTTCTCTCGAGGAAGAAAAAGGGCAGGTGCTCAAGCCCCCTTTTATGTCTATGTGTGCACGTGCCTGCTAATGGCAGCAGCAGTCAATGACTCTTATAGCAGCACTGTCATTTTTTGTCCTGTGCAAAATGGATTTTGGCCAGTTTTGCATTTATGAAAGAAATGAGTCATGCTTTAGACTTTTTTTTTTTATCGAAAAAAAGACAAAGAGGTTAGCAATTGATTAGTTCCTGCCTTTTCACTGCCTTTCTTGCAGACCAACACTTACCAGCTCTGTTTACTGTCATTTACACATTAAGCTCATTGGTTTATACCACAGTTGATGCACAAATTTGGCAAGTTGCGTAACTCGTTTTGTCTTTCACTCACATTTCAAGTCTAAATGCTAATTGAATTCTGATCTGCATGTGAAGTGAAGCTGTCTGTAGACGTTACACAGGAAGTCTCAGACAGGTCTTCGATCAGTTGAGAGTGATTGTCTAATCGGGGCCTTACTCCGTCCTATTTTTCTGAAGGAAAAATGTCCAAAAATGTCCACACTCTGTCACTTGCGTGGCATCATTACAAAAGGTACTAATATATACAGTTAAGGTACTAATACTAATACTAATATACTTTAAGTTACTAATATAGTACAAAGGTGTACCTTTTTTTTTTAATTGAAGTTTTTGGTTTTCTCTTATTAAAAATCATGATGAGTATTTAATAATAACATGATTCATATTATAACTAATGATAAAGGGCAACGTGATATTTGCGCTTCATTTTTTTTTTTATTTCATGAATGAAGCAAGGGTTGCAACACCAGTGATAAATTCTCATAAAAATATTTCAAATGACCATTAAACAACAATAACACAAAGTTTCATTCATTCATTTGAACAGCCTCTTTCATAGCCTCTAAGCATTGTCCCTGGAAGTACTTTTCTACTATTTTCTTCTTTTCAAAAATGTTTTTAATATTCATTACACCAACGACATGAAAAAAGGGACAAACACTCTTTTTAAATTACTATTTTTTACATAGTTGTTAGACTCAGTAAAGTTAATAATTCAAAATAAATAACCCAAAATAGCAAGGATACAAGGGATTGCACCGGTCAAATTGAAATATAATTTTTCAATTATTTTTAAATATGCAAAATGAATTAGTCAAAACATTTTGTAATATTCAATAAAGGTATAAAATATTTAATAAAAGTATTACATATTTAATAAAAATACCTGTTATATTGGGTATTTTAAATATTAAATTGTAATAAATAAATAAAATTCAAGACGACATTCCTATAGATTCTATAGTGTTCTATAGTCCTATAGTGTTTCCTATAGACCTCTTCACAAACCATCACTGCATACTAATGAAAAATAAAGGAACTTCAAGAGAGATATGTGACCCTGGAGCACAAAAGCAGTGTTAAGTCGCTGGGGATTCAGATTTTCAAATAGTTGTATCTCGGCCAAATAATGTCCTATCCTAACAAACCATACATCAATGGAAAGCTTATTTATTCAGGGTTCAGATGATGTATAAATCTCAATTTCGAAAAATTGACACTTATGACTGGTTTTGTGCTCCAGGGTCACGTATAGATCCTTCAGAAAGTCTATGTAAAGGAAGACTGGTTCAGCTTAATCTCTGATAGACAGTCCCTACCAATAACACTGGCTGTGTGATGTCAAGTGAAGTAAACGCTGCAACACCTTTATTAATAATATCCTTGCTCACTCCACAGAAAGTGAGAAGATCTTGCGTAACATAAAAGGCTGATGCGGAAGATGCTACAAATGCTGATGGGGCTGGTGTTCTTTAGTGATGTTGAAAAACAGCGAGATCGCAACTGAACAGATCAGCAGGTGTTACAGTCCATTGGGAAAGGCTTAACGACTTTATAAAGCATCCGAATCTGCAAAAGAAAAAAGTTACATAACTGTGTGCTAGCCTAATCAGATCTGCGCTGTAGTAAAGATATGTGCTAGTTAAAGTCAATAAAAGGAAAAGCAGTATTTATTTATTAAACCTAATCCTCAATAATCCATCCTTTCACTGATGGGTTTTCTTGGGCTTTATTAGTGCAATGCAGTGCTCAATAAATACCAGAATGGCATTGAAAGCATGCAGTAAAATGCTAGATTTAAAAACACATTACCACTATCTCTTTTGTGTATCTTTTGCATTTGGATAGTAAATATTTCCATAGACATGCATGCACAAAAAAGCTGATTGTCTAATTAAAAGACTGATTAGAGACAAACGAGAGAAACAAACACACAACAAGCACAGCAGCATTTCTTTCTAATTTCTATTTCTCAGGACTAAGCATTGGGTAAATGGCTGTTGTTGTTTTTTTGTTTTGTTTTTTGCACATAAGATTAAAAATACTCTCATGTAATTTCCCCCTGTTCCAGTTTCCTCACACATTTGAACTGAGCACTTTTCTAACAATAGAGATTTCATAGATTACATAACTGCAGGGCAAAAGTCTTCATTTGTAATTTATCATATACTAAAAATACAATATCATGGCAAGCAAATGGTTGGGGTAATTAAATCGTCAAGGGAGGCAAAGAGAGGTCTTAATTAAGTTACGAAAATGGCATACGCTAGAGCCCCAGAGGAATTTGCAGCGGAGCTTGACATACTGTGACTTATAATGTAATTACAGCTTTGCAAACAAAGAGTTTTTACCAATGCAAACAAAATGCGTTAGCTTCTCTCAATGTTTAGTCATTTCGACCTGAGGTCATAGTCTAAAGTGATAAAGAAAGCGTTAATCTGGATAACTAGATAAAAAGTATTGTTTAGTGTTAAAATCACAATCATGATTTGTGGCCTAACAGTTGTGGCAAACAGATGCAAATAAGATCAAGTTAACTTGAAACATGTTGTCGTTCGGCTTGAACTTTAAAAGCTTAATGTCTCTCTGAATGGTAACTGTATAAAACACTTTTTAGGCTTAAATTGTTGGATATGATTTTTAAAGATATAGCTCACTAGATTTATTCCTGCAGGAACATATAGAGTCCAAAAATCTGTTTAAATGAGGTGGTGGTGATTATCATAACCTAATAACAGGCTTCAAATCAGCTAGGAGAAGCGTCTTCATCACCATTGTGTGAGCAAGGTTTAGTGCTTTAGGGAGGCTGGCCTTACATTTAATGCACTCTAAGATGATTTAGATGCAAAAACATCTGCTAAATGGCTTGCAATCTTGTGCTGCAGGCGGAGAAGCACAAGAGAAGAGGGCATGAGTCAGCGGATCTCAGTCAGACCTTCATCTAGAACAACTTCACACCCACGGACCAAATTTACTCAGTGTGTCGCTGAATCTAGGTTTTTTTATTTGTTACAAACAGAAATATATTAGAATATAAGGGAAACCCAGAGTTCATGCAAGTGAAGTCAGTGTGATTATTCAGTACTGAATCTTCCTGTTAGCCAATAGAGTATGCTGGTTAAAAGTTTGAAATAATTCAGAATTTTGGATGTTTTTGAAAGAAGTGTCTAATGCTCGCTGAAGCTGCATTTATTTGATCAAAAATACGGTAAAAACTAATATCGTGAAATGTTGTTACAATATAAAAGAACTGTTTTCTATTTGAAGATTTTCTATTAAATGTAATTTATTCCTGTGATCAAAGCTGATTTTTCAGCATCATTACTTTAGTCTTCAGTGTCACATGATCTTCAGAAATAATTTTAATATGCTGCTCAAGAAACATTTCTTCTCACTGTCAATGTTGAGAACAGTTTTTGCTGCTTAATATTTTTGTGGAAACTTAATATTGCTTAATATTTTTGTGATACACTACCATTAAAAAGATTAATACTTTTATTCAGCACGGAAGCATTCGGTTGATCAAACGAGATGGTAAAGAAATGCATAATGTTACAAAATGTAATAATGTTACAAAAGATTTCTATTTCAAATAAATGCTGTTAAATGAATTTTCTATTCATCAAAGAATCTTGAAAAAAGTATCACAATGTCCACACAAATATTAAGCAGCGAAAACTGTTTAATACACCATAACATTATTAATAATTGAGCACCAAATCAGCATATTAGAATGATTTCTGAAGATCATGTGACACTGAAGACTGGAGTAATGATGCTGAAAATTCAGCTTTGCATCACAGGAATAAATTATATTTTAACATACATTCACATAGAAAACAGTTAGTTTAAATTGTAATAATAATTCGCAATTTTACTGTTTTTACTGTATTTTTGATCAAATAAATGCAGCCTTGGTGAGCATAAAAGACTTCTTAATGATTCGATAATGTACATTTATATTTTTTTAAAAATCATGAGGCTGACCTGTTTAAATACTCCAGTTGATGTATTAAAAACATTTGAACAGAATCAGTTATTAATCATTTGCAGCCAGTATGAAGCATTTACACAGTATTTGACATAATCTCACCCCGTGTCATCTGTTAGCAAGATGGCCAAGTGTTACGACCGCGATAAGCAGGAGTCGAATCAAAGCACGTCAGACTGCCATATGATCAAACAGAGGTTTCAAAGTTTCCAGTTTCCAAAGTGACAGGAAAAGGCTTTTTCTAATTATGAATGGAAATGAGAAGACACCGACTTTAATCCAGAAGGTCATAAATTAATTAAGAAGCACCCATTTATTTTTAGCTAAATTTGGATTGCGCCAGTGTTTCTCAATTCTGTTCTCGAGTCGAGGTTCACCCAGCACGGCAAATTTTGGATGTCACTCATTTGAAAAACAACATGCAGTAAGCATTTTTAATTTGACTAAGTATTCTTATGCTTGCACACATCTTTGATGGCATAAATATGTTGTAAAACACTAGTTGCTCAACTAGCCTGGGAAATGACTGCATTTACTTGCCTAGATTCAATTCCGTGTCGCTTCGACAGAATGCCACATTTACTTAAAGCTCTTGCGTAGATTTAGTTTGTTGGCATGCCAACCAGCAGAAACCAGACGTGTGGGCCTGTAGCATTTCGTCAAGGTCATGAAAAATCTGGTGACATAGAAAATGAGTCTAATGGAGTGAGTCACAAACACACACGTATTCAGCACTTTGATCTTATAAAATTGTTGGTTATAGAAATCCTGTTGTTTGCACTTCTGAGTGGAGTTGAGTAGACGTCAGCAGTCGCAGGCTGAGAGGCTAGTCAGATATATATTATACTATATAATTATGCTATATAAATATTGTGCTGGCATACTCGAAAGCTTTTATTCCGGTGCCAGAAACATCCACAAGCTGATGTCATTTTCATGCAACATTCAAAATTAGAAAAATCGGATTATTTACATTTAATGACAGCTTATGCAAATAATTCCTTTTTTTTTTTGTGCTCTAAATAGAACACTTTCTTTCACATCAAGCAACAACAGTAATAATACTAACGAAGTTAATCACCATTTGACCTCATTTGCTCATCAAGCACATATTGTGCTGAAAATGGTAAGCTTTTAGTTAATAGCATTTACACTCATTGACATTCAAAATTAAATCAGTTGTCTAATATATGCTACAAATATGCAGTTTAGTGCATAATAAAGCAGATGCGATTATCATAGAGGATTGACAGTCACATGTTGTACTTTCATACTGATCCAAGGCCAGCTTCATTTTTAACCATCAGAATAGAAATGTACAAAGACTTCTGAAATCCTTGTAGAAGTGTACTCTTTATCAGAGCCATGTTAAAATTAAATTATTACATTAAATTAAAATTTTTTAATTTTATTACATTTAAAAATTAAATACAATAAAAAAAATGAAATGAAATAAAATAATATAAAATAAAACAATAAAAAATATATATAAAATTAAATAAAATATAAAATAAAAATAAATACATTTTATTGGATTGGATTAGGTGGTTGTTAAGGAATCTGTTTATGTTGTCTGTAGTTATCACATACTAAAGTTCAAGGCTCACATTCTCAGACAGATTAAGAGGGGCAGGCAAATATTCTGGATAGCTTGAACTAGAGCATGACGTTCTCCATTACTTATTATCCAAATAAAGAACTCCAGGACACATTTTTCCAGACCAAACTGCTGATAGTGAGCTGGTTTGTACCTTGGAACTGATATAAAGGGGCAGGCGAGATAAATGAGCTGACGATTTCAATGCATTGAGTTCAGACGTGTGGGAATGTGATGGACGAAGCAGTGATCAGTTGATCGGTGCAGCTTTTTGACAGCTGGGAGAACTGCTGCACACATTCCATAGCTGCAGGTGTCGAGTCCTGTTTAATTAGACCTTAGAGTGATGGCACACAATCATCTAATGTACCTGAAGCTGTATGAGCTTATGTTGAAGAGTTTAAGATAGACTTCCTCTGTCAGTGAAGCTCTGGCAAAGCATGCTCACTCAGTTTGCAATATCTTTGGCAGGTAGACAGACTGAAAGTGGCTGTCTAAATCATCTTATGTCATTCACAAACAAAATGCTTTAGTTTTCGCATGGAAATGCTTGGGTAAGTGTCAAAATAGAATGTTTTGAGGATTTGTGGGGCACCGTTATAATGGGATTTAGTAGAGTGACATATCAGTACAGACTTACTGAGGACATAGCATTCTTTCACCTTTATAATACTGAGGGATGTCATTATTATACAATGTATTTTTCAAATAATGTTGTCCACACAGAATGTTACATAATCAGGCCGTGTGATTATGGGCAATGCAGGGAATGAAGGAGGTAATTTCATTGTGTAAATGTCCTTGCAGTGATATCCACGCTGGCACAGAACACATTGTACAGACCCAGCATGATTAAGTCATCAGTTTTTTGTCCGTCGAACTTTCATAGTCCATCCTTACTGCATTTCAAAGAATTGTGTAATAGATAAAACACTCCCGTCGAGTAATAGCACATCTGTGGGGTATTGTTAGAAGTGATGGACTTTCATACCTATCAGCCGTCTTGCTGGAAATGGCACATTTTACGGATTTATTAGCTTTTGTCATATTGAATGAATTATTATTAGCTCTCGTTGTAATTCCCTTTTTCAGTTACTGCAGCTTCACTATTGCCGAATTCCTTGTGTGAACCACAAAATGTGTATAGATTTAATTTTTTAAATATTTTTAATTATTTATATTTTAAACATCATATTTTCAAACGTCATGTATATTGGAGTGTTTTATGCTACAATGTATGTTATTTAGTTATTTTCGCAGTAGTATCTGTATACTGCATATATCATGTGGCCTTTCATTGTATCACCTGTGTTATTATTAGTACATATACAGTAAAAAAAAATTAACATTTTAATAGCTCAAAAAGCAGTATAGTAATGTTATGACCTTTCATACTGATGGACAGGGGACTGGTATTTTAGCCAGACACAATGGCTTAAAAACGTCTTGATGTTTTTTGTGGCATAATAATTTATGGCATAATATTGAATTACTCTATGGTGAAAAACTGTAATAGGACATTTCCAGATTTCCCTGCATGACATTTCACATATGGTTATATTTTATTTATTTATTATCTTTTTGTTTTTGTTATCAGTAATGAACATTTGGGTGTTATGTGTTGCATTTCTGTTCTGTTCAGCACTTTTTATGGTGGTTATCAGTACATTTTAAAGTAAGTAGATTTGGGAAGTTCAAGTAAAGGGGTATATTAACATCATATATCTTAAAGGAATAGGTCCCCTAAAAATTTAAATTTGATGCCATAGAAGATGTAGATGAATTTGTTTCTTCATCATGGGTGCCGACGGAGAAAGCAATATTATGGATCATGGACTCGTATTTTATTCAGAAGCATCAGTTTAAAGTTAAAAACGTCTTATTATGCTGGATTTGTTTCAGCTTTTGTCTTCTCCAGATGTTAACTGATGGACTGGAGTGCTGTGGATTATTGTGATGTTTTTATCAGCTGTTTGGACTCTCATTCTGACGGCACCCATTCACTGCCATTGAACGATTCCTTTAATGACATGTACATTTCGAAATTGTTAAATGGCTGTAACATTTTTTACAGTAAAATTCTAGCAACCGCAACTGCAAACACGTTATATTTAACATTAGATTCCTCCTGCATGTTAAAATTTGATATTGAATATCTTCCATGACACGCACAGCAGTGAGATCTTGATCACATTTTAGATGACAGTTTGCTTTTGGATGGAGACTGTTGGATTCCCGGCATTTGAGAAAGCCTCATTTTGACTCATGCTTCAATTATAGATGAGCAAAATCCTCAAGAGAGCACGTGGAGTGAAAGAAAAGGAAACTTCCTTGAAATAGGTCCTTTTTTATGCTTCGTTTTGTTGAACAGTTTAAAAGTTTCAGAAGATCTTCAGAATGTGACTCACACAAAGCTCAGGGTAGAAATCTGAAAGGCTGCAGTTCGTAATCTCTACACATACAAAGGGAAATGTCATTCTCAGTGATGATTTTCTTATGTTGTGAGTTACAAATGTATGGCACATCTGATTGTTGGGCTTATGTCTGCACTGGTGATCTAACTGAGCTCCTTATTCAACAAACAGTTTATCAAAAGTAGAACAAGACTTTCAAAATGCTGGTATATTTTCCTCATTACCCTAGCATTAAACACTTCACAGAGATTAAACCATATTCAAATGACTGCATATAAGCAACACATGATTTAGTAGAGACTGTAACACAGTGAAGTGGGATGTGGTTGCTATGGAAACATACAGCAGCTCTCCGCTCTTATCTGACATTGAGTTAAATCTTAAGAGAGATGCTAGAAATTCTTTACAATGAAATACAACAGAGACCGAATCTTCTGACGAACATGCGCTCTGATGATTCACAGCATATCCTGTCATCGTGTCATGAATTTTCGAGTCTTGATTTAAAAAATTGAAAGTGATAGCAGGCACTGGCTGACGCACCTGATACATTGTTTAAAAAGAACCCAGAGTCAAAGAGTGCTTGATAAAAGACTCCTTCAGTGTCTATCTATGATAGCCATGTTGAGGGCGGCAAATATCTTATGTGCACAAACACACACACACTTGGGTTGCTCTGTGGGTTTATGAGTTGTGTGAGAGAGGCAGGAGAGATCCTGGGGAACAGGAGAGACGTGAGGACTCATAAACAGTTTAGAGGAAGAGGCACAGAGAGTAAATCTCCTCTCTTTCTTCTTTACCTTTCTCTTTTTCTGTAGCACTACATTTTGATTGCAAATGAACCAGAATGATTAAACAGAGAGTGGTCTGAGGCTCCAATTTGCACCGGTCAGAAGCCTGTTTAACCCTGTAAAGATGTGTGTGTGTGTGTGTGTGTGTGTGTGTGTGAGAGAGAGAGAAATGGACGAGTTTATCTAACCTTCAGACAAGATATACATAAAAACATTGTTAAAAACTGTTTGTGTTTTTTTTGTTGTTGAGTATCATAGTTGATATGTCAGGCTTATATGATAAAGGAGAACATGGAGATCATACTCAAAGAGGGGAAAAAACACACACATAAGAGTCCCAAACTGAGCAAAAATACGCAATTTGGAATTCTCATAGCTGGTAAAATGGATAGATAATCAAGTTGCTTCAGTCCACCAAGTGTTCATCTTGAAATATCACTAACGATATAAAATGTATTCTTACATTTACTTTATAAAAATCAGTATAGATTTTACAGCAAAACATTACATGTACTGTACCACAACCTGAAGTGGGATGATTTTAGAATGATACTAAAAGGCCTTTTAGTTTTACCTTACTTTTACCATTGTAATTATACAATGAATGAGGTTATTGATTAACAATATGTTTGGTTTAGGGTTGGTTTCTTGTAATTATGCGTAAGTTACTGTCTTTACTATAGCAAGTACATGTAACAAGAACACTGTAAAATAAAGTGTTAGTAAAGTTTATTGTTAGTTCATGTTAAAGTAATAGAACCTTATTATAAAATGCTACCAAACTCTTTTATCACTTACTAATCTTCTTTTTGTTGTTGTTGCCAAACCTGCATATTCTTCAGCACAAATGCTTAGCATATAATGAAAGTGAATGGGGATTTTAGATTCACAGCTGTGGTGCCAATCTATGTTTAACGAATGGAAATGAGCAGCATGAACATTCTGCATAGTAACTTTGTGTTCCACACACTCTCAGACAAAAAAGGTACAAAAGCTGTCACTGGGGCAGTACCTTTCCAAAAGGTACACTTTTGTACCTTTTAGGTACTGTACTAATATGTACACTTTAGATACAAAGGTGCACCTTTTGAAAAGGTAACGCCCCAGTGACAGCTTTTGTACCTTTTTTGTGAGAGGAAAGACAGTCAAACAGGTTTGGAATGGCATGAAGATGAGTAAATGTAAATGATGATGGAATTTAAATTTCTGGATAAACTATCCCTGTAAATTGTATCAGAGCTTACAGATTGGTGTCCATGTTGCATTTAGTTTAGTCTCTCTCTCTCTCTCTCTCTCTCTCTCTAACTCATCATGTGACAATACAAACCAGTTGAGAAGTTTTCGGTTACACTTTATTTTAAATTGTCCTTGTTACAGTGTAATTATATATTTAATATTCATTAATTACATGTGCTTACTATATGGTTAGGGTTAGGATTAGGGCTTGGCTTAAGGTTAAATGCGTGTAATTATGCATAATTAATTGTTATTATAATATTAAATACATGTAACGTGTGCAACAAGGACACCTTAAAATAAAGTGTTACCAAGTTTTCTTGCTTTATCAAAATGTCATTCACACTTGATACTCCATTCAAAACAATGTAAAGCAATAACTGTGTCTTCAAATAAGTGTCCTAACAAGAACATTTTGAGGCTGTCATGAAAAAAAATGAACATAATAAAAAAAAAGAAAATTATAATAAATCAGCTGTTGTTGGATGGAACAAAAATAAAATCCAATTCTCCAGTAGTTATTTATTTGCCGTGTCTGCAGAGCAAATATCCACTATGAAAATAATCTAGTTGATGAATTCATCAATACTGGTGGTGGTGTATTGCAAGAGCTCTGCAGAACTATGTGGGATGATAGAGAGGCTTAAAAAGAAAATGAGTGTAATACAAAAGAGAGTGTCTCTAAAGAGACATATGGGCTGATATAGCAACATATCCATAGAAGATCAATGTCTGAAGAAAAATATATTTTGGAGGATTTTTTGTGCTTGACTGTCACTTTCTCAGTATTGCATGCGTTTGTTTTGTTTTACTAGTGTTTGTAGTGTGTGACTATTGACTTCTAGCACCATGGACAACATCCACACTGTTTGGTTCACTCTCAGTTCACACTCTCCACTTCAGCACCATGGCCAGCTCTATTTAAATAAACTGACTAACTTGAAACATAAAAAAAAAAGTTCTATACATTTTACTCACCGTCATGTTGTTCCAAAGCTGTATGTCTTTCTTTGTGGAATACGAAAGAAGTATTTTTGTAGAATATCCTTGCCTTCCTTTTCTATCTAATGCATATAATAAACAGCATAAAATACTTCTTTAAAATACAATTTGTATCTTATATTCCAGGTCTTCTGAAGCCTTACAATATGTTTGATAAACAGAGTTTAAATGGTTAGTTCGCTCAAAAATGAATATTTTGTCATCATTTCCTCACCCTCATGTTGTTCCAAACCCATAAGACTTACATTAAATTATCGGGACACAAATGGAAATATTTTTTATATTCTCTCATCACTTTTGTCCATACATTGAAAGTCTAGGAAACCAACATTTTCAAGCCTGAAAAAGTATATAAATACATTGTGAAAGTAATCCATATGAAACAAGCAGTTTAATCCAAGTCTTCTGAAAAGGCATAATCTCTTTATTCGATGAACAGATGTAATGTAGGTTATTATTCACATATACTGTACACATTAATAAATGCACATACATAAAGCACATTAAATCCTCTCTGCCAAATTTCTGAAAGGGACAAGCCACATGGACTACAAAAATAGTGCATCAAAACATCATTGATGTTTTGACAGCAACAGTGAAAAGGGACGTTTTTATTTTTTGCATTTTGACATGTTTGTCATATAAAGCTGGCATATATGGCTTTAAAAGACTTATATATAAGGAATATTTAACACTGTCTTTTAAAATGTTGGCTTTTGACAGCTGCTGTCCTTTTTCATTTCCATTATATGGCAAAGACTCAAAATTCACTTTTTTCGTTTCACAGATTAAAGAAAGTCATAACGGTTTGGAGCATGATAGTGAGTGAATGATGACAGAGTTTTCATTTCTGGGTGAAGTATCCCTTTAAATGTTTCAGCTGAAACTCCAAGATAAACACTTTAATTTAGTCATGGAAGTGCTAAACTCATTAGAACCTCATCAGGAACGGAGGAGAATATGGCTAATATCGGTTGCAACAGCAAACTACTGTTTTCTAAACATCTGAACAAATTAAAAAGCACACGTGTCATTTGTGACCCTGGACCACAAACCCAGTCATAAGGATCAATTTTTTTATTTTTTGAAATTGAGATTTATACATAATCTGAAAGCTGAATAAATAAGCTTTCCATTGATGTATGGTTTGTTAGGATAGGACAATACTTGAAAATCTGGAATCTGAGAGTGTAAAAAATCAAAATATTGAGAAAATCATCTTTAAAGTTGTCCAAATGAAGTTCTTAGCAATGCATATTACTAATCAAAAATGAAGTTTTGATATATTTATGGTAGGAAATTTACAAAATATCTTCATGGAACATGATCTTTACTTAATATCCTAATGATTTTTGGCATAAAAGAAAAATGGATAATTTTGACCCATACAATGTATTTTTGGCTATTGCTACAAATATACCCCAGCGACTTCAGACTGCTTTTGTGCTCCAGGGTCACATTTATCATTGTCATAAATACAATGTAGAACCTCTCCAATATATCTGGCAAAGCAACATGTTCCGAAGCCTAAACGACGCGCAGTTCCACTCATCCATCATTCTCCTCTTCTCACACAGTAGGTGGCACATCTGTGATCCAACTGTCGTTCAAAGTGAAGAGAGAGAAGCAGTTGCAATGGACCAATGAGTTTGGCTGCTTGCCCTGTAGTTACTGTCTCTCTCTCTCTCTCTCTTGCTTTATTCCTCCCCTCTCAGCAGCAGAAGCAGTATTTATCACTGTCTGCAGTGGTGTGAATGTATGAGACAGCTTAGGACTCAATCTCACTGTCTCTTGACTTGGCACTGTGTCATACTGATGTATGTGAGGACTCACATAAATGTAGATCTGAACACGCTCATCTCAAACTGAAGGTCAAATCTTAAAATTTGGATGTTGATATGTGATCAGTGACAACTGTGACAGATCAGCACAAACAGCACTCTGTTGTTTGTCCTCTCAAATTTTCGATGACTTATTTTCATGTCAGATCAGAATATATTATGTCGTTAATCTTTTCTTGTCTTTTCTTTTTCAACTGCAGTCAAATATATTTTAGACCTTCGTATTTATGTATCAAGCACTTATCATGAACAAAAATTAAAAACAGACACATTTGTACTCAAAGTAAAACAAAACTGACAAAACCTCCTTTTGGGGACGTCCTCATTTGTATAAAATAATAAAAAAATTAATTTAATTGTAAAAATGCAGAAAGTTTCCTGCTAGGGTTAGGGTTACAGTTAGTGTGTGTGTTATAGGATTAGGTTATAGTATTTCTAACTAGCTGTATATAAAATTAATCTTTAAGTACAATAGCTCCATAGGAAATCTATGGAATTTCCTGTGTGTGTGTGCGTGTGTGTGTGTGTGTGTGTGTGTGTGTGTGTGTGTGTGTGTGTATTCCCAGGAAAATCTCATTAAGAGTATAATTTTGGTAACAAGCGCACACAAACCAAATGAAGGAAGAAAACTGCAATGGCCTCTGACTGAAATCCAACACATCATTATTTTTCTATTCCTCAACTATAATTGTTTGTCTGGCAAAAAAAAAAAAGAAAGTAAAAGAAAGACAATTGTAAGAATAATGCAAACTTCTGTCTATCATGGCTTCCCAGCGTCCAGCAGATAACACAAATTTCAGTCTGTCAGCAGTAAACACAGTCTGAAGATGGTGATTTTCTGTAATGACTCCAATTGAAAAGCTAGACAAATGTGTTTGATTGATCCTGAGTCATTTGCAGCACACTGCCTGAGAAGAAAGTTTCTAATGGGTTCTATGTGATTTTCAAATGCATATGCTGTTTGAACAGCTTTTCACAGTCATAATTACAGGGCTTGTCAAATTCGACTTTAGAGGGAGCTAAAAAAACAAGATCAAGGCAAAATGTCATCTGAGGTGATATTTAATGCAGCATTAACTGCTGGGGTCTAAACTTTCAGACGGGGTTTAGAATGAATCTCAGTCCATGCACACTCCAATAAACCAGAAGTTATACAATGGAAGCTTCCATACCATCAAAGTCTTTAAAAGGCTTTCATACAAATATCTTTCAGCTTCAAAAAATATGATATAGACAGACTGCGTACGTGCTGCAGTTTAATTCTAATACTGATTAACGTTCATTGTGACACTTAACATTATTAGCTTATTAAATATTACACAATGCATGAAGAAACATTGACAGAAAATGTGCAGTCTGGGTAATTTATAGTCCAAACACATTTTAAAAAGAGAGACGAACAATAAGGGAATATGTATTATTGCTGTAATAATGAAGTGACAATAAAAAGCCTTTTCTGTCTGTTTTAATGGAAAATCTATAATACTGATGATTTTACACCCAATGCAATTCTTAATAAGGAATAAAAAACAAGGCTTTTAAAAATATATGGTTTGCTCTATTGTTCCATGTCATGTGTGTTTTATACTAGAAGGAATTGTCTGGAAGTATCATCAAAAAGCTTTATTTTCCCCCCAAAAGGACTATTTTTTCCACCTGCAAACCAATTAATATAAGAGCAGACTTTGAAAAGATAAACTAACCATGCTTCAGGGACACAGTATCTCTGTCTCTGTGTTAATTCAGGCCTCCATGGACTAAATAGAGATAATTGTGTTCATTATGAAAGGTCATTCAATTAACTTTACAGAAATATAGACAGGGCTGATAGATAATGTTCAACGTGGCGGACTCCCATCAGCATCCATTAGGAGACACACAACACTAATCAATACATTTAATTACACAAGTGTGTGAAGTATACTCAGAATACCTCAAATCGAAGTGGAGGAGGCAACACGTGTTCACTAAGCACAGGGACAATGGAGTCCAAAAGACACTGTATTTAGAACACAATACATTTGTTTTGTTTTTTTTACACCTGAAAAGAACAGTTTTAGGATTTAAAAAAAAGTTTTTTTAAAATAAAATCAATAATGAATGCTGAATATTTAAATGTTGAATATTTTTATTTAATATTTAACTTTTCTTTGAAATGGTAACACTTTACAATAATGTCCCATTGGTTAACATTAGTTAATGCATTAACTAATATTAACTAAAAATGAGCAATACATTTGCTGCAGTATTTACTCATCTTTGTTAATGTTAGTCAATAAAAAAAAAACACTCTTCTTTGTTAATTCATGTTAGCTGAAGTCCATTAAATAACATTAACAGACACAAGTTTTAATATCAGTAAATGCTGTAATTAACATTAACTTAGATGGTTGCACTTTAATTTCACTTTATTTTAGAATGTTAATAGTGCATTTGTTCCTGTGTAGATATTCATTAATGATGGAACAGTATTCTAAAGTGTTACCACTTCGATTATTAAATGCTTTAGAAGTATTTTTCATTGTTGGTTCTTGATAACTAATGGAACCTTATTATAAAGTAATACCATTGAAATAATGAAAATATTATCGTTTCAAAATAAAATGGTGTTAAATTAGAAAAATGCAAAATAGAAGCTTGTTTCAGTATTTAGGAGAGCTTTAACACAATTTCATACATTGTCTTTTCACTTTAAACACAGCAAAGTGACACCAGCGCGCAGTTTGCCTCCTTCCTATTGATGTGCTGCATCAGAAAAGGCCAATAAACCTCAAATGATTCACTTCTTTCAAATTGTGAGATTCTCAGATCCCCGAAGTACAGTATTCAGAGATTTCCATACAGTATAATGAGCCTTATGTCTATAAGGTTTAAATTTCAGACACTGTGCTATGTGTGCATGATAACTGCAATGAATGAGGCGATGTGAGCAAACAAATATCATCAAATATATCATACTACTGTTAGTGCTGTCACTAGTGCATGACTAAATAACCACAAACGATCAATAGTGTGAGTGAGAGAGAGATTATATTACATGAAGTATTTGTTTATGAAACTTGAGAGGTCTCTAGAAAATGTATATATATCCCTTTAAACTATTTATGTTTTTTTTTCATAAAGTAATCCACAGTATACAAGAACCACAAACCTGGACTTAGATCAGCACTATAGACCAACTTCATTACTGTTGACTGAACCTTTTAATTCAGGGTGTGAAATGGGATTTAAATGATTTTTCTACTCTCAGCCACCTCTGACATTCATGACAGGGAATCTTATTTGTTTAGCAATAATGCAATAACCTTGCATGCAATTTCCGGAAACCATCTACAAATATATGCTAAAAGAGAGGTATGTATACCAGATAAGCAACATGTAATTTGGCCCATTTGAGCCACAGAGAACAGCTCAGGTGAAACCCTCGCTCTACTGTGTTTAAAAAAAAAACAACAACTGTGAAATAATTAAGGCAAGAGTTTGCATGGCAAACTTTTTACCATTTTCCTATTACTAACTACCTATGCTGACTGAACTGTTACATTGTCATGACTTGTCATTATTGTAACAACTACAGAATCTATTAAGATTAAGTAATAATTGTTTCCATTATGTGGCTTAAAAATATCAGTGCACTTCTTTTTTTTTTTATGAGAAATGTGCATATCATGAAGAGGACAGTACTTGAAACTGCTGACATCACGTGAACATTTTATGTGACAAAAAAAGAGTAAATCTTTAATAAATAGTCCAATTCAGCTTGTTTGATTTGGAGCGCCATGATTAACATCAATGGAGATCTAATATAGCACAATATATCGCATGCTTGTACATATATCATGTGAAAAAGGTTAATATTGGGAGAGAATAATAAGAGTTCATAGTATTATTTATATATAACAGTCAGTATTATTATTGCTTTCTAAAGTAAGATTGCTCTAATGAATAATTTGACTTGCTAATATTACATGATTAATAAGCATGTTCAGAATAATGCATTATAAATGATAAAGCACTGGGAAATTGGAAACTTGAAGATGATAATTTCCTTTCATGCCAGTTTATTTAGCTATACACTTGTCTTCAGAGAAACAGATGCACATTAATTCCTACTGTATGTTTATATGGATGTTCATAAATAAACTGGGACAGGCCCTGTATGTCCTATTTGTGAAAACTGGCTATTTTTAGCCAAAATAACAAATAATTTAAACAGCGTTAACAGATCTAGGAGCAGCAGGATGCTTAATCAACCACAGCTTTCAACGAATCTTTTAATTGAGATGTGATACAACTTAAAATATTTTTTCTCATGCTCACCCCTCAGACCATCTACTTCCGCTAAAGACTCCAAGTGTGTTTTCTTTGAGTAGACAAATGTGGACTCAACCCTTTTATTGATTGTAGGGGCCTGAATGCAATTACAGTCAAATATCACATTGTCTTTAGTGTCCTTGGGTTTATAAAAAATAGGTAAGGCTTGGGAATTTACAAAAATGATCGACCGTTCTCTGTCTGTAATTGGTGATAAATGAATCTTGTTCATCTCAAGTTCTTTGAGGAGACCGTTGCAACATTGCTGCCGTGTTATGGATTTTACAGTATGACTTTAGGGAGCAATTCTCACTATTAACTAGTTGCTCATTAGCATGCATATGACTAGCATATTGGCTGTTTATCAGTACTTATAAAGCACATATCAATGCATTATTCTGCAGGACCATATTTTAGATATCTTAACCCTGCCCCATACCTAACCTTCACAACTACCTTACTAACTATTAATAAGCAGCTAATTAAGTTAATAGTTAGTTAATATGAAGAATTGGTACCCAAACTAAATTGTGATCGTTTTTACTTTTGCATCACTCTTCTTATAATAATTGAATCATATAAATAATTAACTTTATTAATACGCTACTACATATTACAGCATTACAGTAGTATTATAATGATATGTTATATATGCAACAGTGAGCCGAACGTTTTGTAATTTTTCTGCTATAATCAACATTTCAAAAAAGGGTTAAATCAATGGCTCTAAACCTGTTTTGTGACAATGCTCTGCGTTTGCTTGGGCCTATGAGAATTGGTTTTATGTCAATACCAAGTGTGAATTCCACATCACCAACATTAAGGTATGTTCTCAGTCTCCAGGGCATTAATATCGATCTGTTCAGCTCCAGTTAGTAGCAAATTGGCCACAACCAAAAATAATTTTCTTGGTATTTGTTATCTTTTACTGTAGATTTATTTGGGATTTGAGCATAAGAGCAGCACATGTAACCGCTTGTCTGTTAGCACCTCAATGTCAATATAATTCTAACATGTAGTTATTGCTTGTGATGTACCTCATTTGAGAGTTATTCGGGTAAATCCACAGCCCAAAATATAACATCTTAATCCATAAATTGGAAGATTCCACCAATCATATTGTAGCCAATAACTAACATAAGTACGTTCCTACACTGGGCTGAAGATGACTCGCCAGCTCATTCTCAGACCCTATACTTTATTCTAATGCATTTTGAGCTTTCAGTTTCTTATTTTCTCATGGCCAGAGGAAGTTCTGGCTGTTGTCCAGAGCTAAAACTGCCGTCTGCTGTAAAATCTCAGGTGCACTGCAGGGGCCAGGATCTATATAATTGTCCTGGAGGTTGGCTGATGAAACTGAATATTAGCTGTGCTCTCCTCTTAAGTTTGTTTTTGTTTTAAGATGGAAGAAGGAATGTAACGGCTCTGGGATATAACGGCCCAGCTGATGTGTTGCTGACCAACTGCAATTTTATTAGAAGTGTGCAAGGAGGTCACCACGCCAACAAACACAAGGGGAAAAAGTTATTTTTAGCTATTTAATATGGGGAGCAGGTTCCACTTTATCAAAATATCAAATGCCAGTACTAGTAAAACTTCACAGTTCTCATGAAACTTTGACGCAACAGCAAAAACTATTTGAACACACTCTCTTTAACTATATAAGTACTTAATTTATCTCTTTGAAAATTTCAGGAGTGACTCACGGAACAATAATTTAGCATGGTTGTCATTCCTGACAAATTGGTCCTCTTAGCAGCATGAAAGACAAAAAGTTTATTCGTATTGTTAATCGATTATATACAGAACTCAGTACTGAGTGGACGACTGACGTTCACACGCTCAGCAGAATATCTGTGATTGGCTACAATGTTCAAAGCTGCACAAACATGCTGTAAATATAAACATTTGATGCTTTTCAGAGCGCAATTACAAATATACTGCCAGTTAAAATATTGCTCAGTGGACATTTCACTTTAACAACAGGCTAAAATGCCATTTATAGGCTATTGTATAAAATAAGAACCTGGATTTCTTTTAAAAATAAATAAATAAATAAATCACAAACTAGTAGGAAAATACAAGAACAATTGATCAGGTGTGTGTGTGAGTATGTTGACCTGTACAATTTAAGATGTGCCTACAAATGTTAAAACCAAACATACACTTCTACAACAATCACAGAACATTTTGAATAAAAAAGCACTTAATTGTAAAGCTTGCAACAAATTGTTTTAATACTTAATACACTATTTGAAATTCAACTGTGCACACTAATACAGAGACACACAAATTAAATGTCGCATTAATTTCACCTAAAGGTTGCTTTAAACAATGAATAGCATTCAATTAGCCTCGCAAACTGTCATCTTATCTGCAGAATGGATTTTCCTTGTGTGTCTTAATGAAATTAAAGCACCCAAGTGACATCCAGATATAACAATTGAATTGTTATTCTTATACATATCAGTTCTGGCTTAAATTAACGTTGACTCAGAGGTCAGGTGGTGTCAGCATTATCTTAGTACAGCAGGAATCATATTTGGCTATGCACATCATGCACAGTGCTACTGAACGGCCAACAGACTGAATATTAATCACACTTTGTAAGTACATAAAAAAGAAGAAGAAGGGAAGCATGTTATATCCTAATTCTTATATTAGTTAAACAGAGATATTTTATCCATTCCAAAGTTGGACCAAATAATATGTCCATTTCTGATATTCTACATAATTTTACCATGGTGACCCTAGTAAAAAGCAATATATTTAAAATACATTTATTTCATACTAAGTATGCTTCAAATCTATAATATTTACTGACATATCGCAGTACTATCGTACTGACATATCGTACTACTTGCACAATGCACATTTCTTAATATTAAGACAAACATGTGTTTTAATGTCACTATTGATGAGGATTGAATGATCTTTAATTGCAAGATTTTACCTAAAGTGTACTTGCAATAGTTCCACTTTAGCACAATCAAATATACTTCAGTATATCTTCCGCACAATTAAAGCACATTAAGTACAAAATTAATTGTTTCAATTTTGCAGACTTTGTTTAGCAGTTTAGTATACTAAAAGTACAATTGCATGGTATTTTTATTAAGTACATAAATATGTAAATGTATTTGTAGTACACAGCATGAAATAAATGTATTTCAAACACATTTAAGTATATTTATTTTTCACTAGGGGGATCATAATGTGTGGTTTTTAAGTCATCTCACTTATATTAGTCGATAAATTTGCTAAAGAGTGGTTTCTTACATTAATGGTTTTGAATTAAATATCACTCAGCTATAAAAATGTCTGGTTTAAGCCAATAATAATTGATTGTTAGTCTCCAGCTGATGACCTTTCAAAGCTTTCAGCCTTATCTGTTGAAATCTAGATTATTGAACAGTCACAGCCAGTCAATCCTCCTGCTATACTGGCTTTTTCACTTTTGTTTTATCCCAGTGTTCAGTGATGGTATTTGGATACGTTTGGACATGTACGTTACAATTAAAAATGTAATTGCAGCAAATTATATTAGACATTTTTTAAGTAGTGTTAATCAACTGGTGTCAAGAGTCCAATTTGGACAGTAATTGTCTCTCATGTGGACATCTGTAAAAATAAATGTACATGGCACCTCAGAGATAAAACTCTGATTCTTATTCACGTTCTGTGATCCTCACATGGTCAGTTACATGATCGATTTTATTGTAAATAAAATGTAATTTGCTTGGAAATGATTCATATTTAGTTTAATAATAGGATTTATAATTTCATTATTTAAAATTAAAAATAGGAAAACAGACGAACTATAGGCCTAGTTGAAATGGTTTTGTGTCTTGAATTTGATCTCTCAAAATAATGTCATTAAAAACATGGAAATGAGCAGAAATAAGTTAAGGCAACCTCTTATTTACTTAAGGTAAACAAAAAGCTGCTTGGTTTGTATTTTTGATGTAGCCTATATTGTACATAATACATATTGGTAACACTTTACAATAAGGTTCATTAGTTAACTACTTCAGTTAACATGAACTAAGCATGAACAATACTTCATTTATTAATCTTAGTTAATGTTAATTTCAACATTTACTAATGCATTATTAAAACCAAATGTTGTGCTGTGCATTAACATGAACTAACAATGAACGACTGTATTTTCATTAACTAATATTAACAAAGATTAATAAATACTGTAATAAATGTATTTTTCATTGTTTGTTCGTGTTAGTTAATACATTAACTAATGGAACCTTATTGTAAAGTGTTACCTACATATTTTAAAATTTTATTGCATACCTGTTGCTGCCATAATAACGGCACATTTCAAATGTCTACGTTCTTTTCTTCTCTTTGTTTTTGTTCTTAACAGCTCCCGCTCGCTGTGGTGGAGCGGTGATGAAATATTGTTCTTGTAAATATTTTCCAGCACTTAATAAGTGCACATCTAAAATGCATGCAAATTACAGCAAAGTGCAACAGTTACCGTACGGTGTTCGGCAGTGGTCAAAAATAATTTAAACAGTGTATTTTGAAATGATCCCTTCTTGTAAACTCGGAGATTCTGATGGCAATTAAATTACCACACGACCTTGATGTTTGTCAAAAAACAGTACTGTAGGTAATTGTCTGCACTTTTTATGTGGGTGTTGGGAGAGAAAAAAATCACAGACTAACCCCTGAAAAAGTTGAAAATAGCAGCTTTTGTCTTCTCCAGATGTTAACTGATGGACTGGAGTGCTGTGGATTACTTGTGGATTATTGTGATGTTTTTATCAGCTGTTTGGACTCTCATTCTGACGGCACCCATTCACTGCAGAGCATCCATTGCTGAGACACTGATGCAATGCTACATTTCTCCAAATCTGATGAAACTCATCTAATCTTGGATGACCTGAGGGCGAGCACATTCTCAGCTATTTTTTATTTTTGGGTGAACTATTCCTGTAAAAATACAGGCCACTTGATTTGATATTTGTTATGACAATCATACATTATTTTGTAGCTTATTTGTCCAAATACTGAATAACATTTTACAATCTTGTTCTCCCATAGACCTTTAACAGTTCAAACTCCCACAAGGCAATACATTGCAATTCGGCAGCACATTATGAATGATTACAGTGTTGTCAGGGTTCAGGTTTAAGCTCTTCCTCAGTGCTCCATTACGTTCCATTGACCGCAGAAGAACAGATCATCTGCTCCTCCATTAACAGGCAGGACCCTTCATAGATCAAAGCACAAGCACAATATCTCTGAGAGGGAGAGATGGCCATTATGTAGGGCTGGGTTGTGTAAGGGATGCCAATCGATGCCCGTTACAGCTTTTGAAGTGAATAAAGAGAGATCAAAAGGCCAGCCATGAAGACGATGCAGTGCAGTGATTACGTGCTCTCTTTATTGTCCTGTTTTCATTGTGCATGTGATCACAGCGATAGTTCGCTGTCCATCAAGACTAAAACAGGAAGACTACACAACACATCAGGGGGAAAAAAGTACCTTATACCAAATTTGAATGTGTTACAGTCAAATATATTAATTTTTCTCAAATTAAATGTATAGTTTGGTTAAAACCTTACATTTTGATTTAATATTCATAAAAAAAATTACGTTCATACAAAGTAAAAAGTTGTTTTTATATGGTTTAATCATGTACATTTGGCTCCACATGAATCAATTAAGACACAAGCATACACAAGCATAATTTGTTCATGTACAGTAACATAATCATCATCAAATGAAGTTGTTTTTAAGTGACCAAATTAAGTTTTCTCAAAGTGATTTTATATGGTTCCCAGACAGGATTTAATTCATTCATTTTGTCACATCACTGAATTGCAAAACAGTACTACATAGCTAACTTGATAGCAAGCAACAGCCCATATTAACATACTAAATACTAATGCCTTGTCCAAATAGGTCACGGAAACCTTTCCAATGTATGTGAAATATTAATAATAATTAGATATTACATAGATACATAATTTGCTAGTAAAACAAAGAGTTGCATGTTTTATTGGTGCAACTGGAAATACGTCATATAAGTAGTCAAGTGGTCAAGTGCAAAGACCGCAAGTGTAGCAGGAAAGTAAGTAAAGCAGGAAAGACATACTCTTTATGTACACATCCTCAGACTAAGCAAAAATTCTACTCTTCACCACAGTGTTAACCCTGTGCAACTGTTGGAAAAAATTCCAGCATAATTAATTTACTTAATACTTATATAACTTAATACTTACCTTAATTTCAACATGTTTACTCTCCCCATTAAGTCCCATGGGAACTACAGTTTCAGTTATCAACATCAAAAACAATTTTTGACTAGTTGATTGGTTTACATTTGACCTACAGAAATCAAGTTTAGAAGATAAACATGTCACAATCTGTTGTCATTTTTTTCCTTAAGTAATATATATTCTTTAGGCACAAAAATGGTATTTAATGTAGGCCACTATATATATATATATATATATATATATACTGTATATATGTATATACTATTTATATAAACATTTGATTTGTGATTTTGAGACATTTGATAGCACTGTTTTCAGCTTTTGTTTGTCTTAAGCAATATCAGTGCAAATTCTCAGGAGGCCACATTCTTGGCACAAGCAAACAAAAATGACTTTTTAAGACTGGCCACCTTTCCTTTTGGAGGAAGAAAAAAAATGTTTTTGTTGGTTTGTTTGTTTGTTTTTGTTTTTGGAACTGTGTTACTGGGTGTAAGAAGAAATTAAAAGAATAATGATCTTTATTCTGAACCTCAGGTTTCAAGGACTTTGCCACTAATAGTGCAGCCTGAAAGATCATAATGACCCCACTAATGGAGAAAACTATGAAAGGCAAGGGAATTAGGCATGAAGAATATCTTTTAACCAGGCAGGAAGCAACACGGTTCTGTTAATTGCCATGTTTTGATGAACTGTGTAAATGAAAGGCTTTATTAAAGCCCCATCAGACGTCTAATGGATTTGTTGGATTGAGCCATTGTGTAACTGGTCCATTTAGTCAAAACTCGAGGGTCTTACAGCTTTTTTTATTTGTTTTACAATCAACCCTTTGTGTAAAACTCCAAATTGATCACACTTGTAATGCAGCTAGTCGTTCTTTCAAAACTTGCTTTCATTACAGTTATACTTTTCACATAATGTTTATTTCAAAACACCAAGATTAACATGTAACAAGAACAGGTGATTGAATCACCAAAACACAACAGTATGATATTTTTTTATTTAGTACTTTTACAGTAAAAGGCTTCTGAATGATGTTACAATACATATGTTTGATTATTGGCTCCCTCAAACAGATGATGGAAAAACAACCTTTATCTACAGGAGAGGTATATCCTCAAAATGTGCATCAGTGTTGGTTTGAACTAAATCAATAGGCAGAAACTATTACAGTAAAATTTGAACATTTGCTGTAGTGGAAAATAAGTAGCTTGGAAATTTGTGTTAAAATTATGGATTTTATGTTATGCTCTCAAATTGTGTTTTTTTTCTAAATTAAATCATTGAAAACTGAATCAAATTATTATTATTAAGGAATAATTTTATTTTGCTTTGAACCAATGCATATTGTGAAAAGCGCTATGCAAATACACTAACTTTTCTACTTTTCAACATGAAAAACACCCACATAATCTAAAATATATATTTAAACAAATATACTTAAAAACACTTCATATTCAAAGTGATATAAATGCAGAGATCATTATTTTTCAGCAGGAAAAAAAAAATCAATTGACATCAAAACGCTTCCAGTCGAATAAATCTCACAAATGTTTTGATTTGCAAAAATTTTTTGCAGAACAAAAAAAATTAAGAAGAGCACAGCTGTTCAACAAATAATGAGATGAGATTTAATGATATGGTCAAGAGGAAGAGAGGAAATTAAAGATCTAAACCCCTGGAGATGCCTTGCTCAACCAGAGTCGACAATATACCGTTGACTTTGACCTTAAAATGTTCACGAAACCTTTTTATATTATTAATCTTACACCAGGTCAGTTGGAAACTTTCTACAAGCTTCAAAAAAAATACAAGCTTCAAAAAGAAGCTTTGATCTGACTAGATGAGGCTTTACAAAAGAAAAGGGCTACGGTAATAATTGTGGAGCTCTGGCATCATTCCTCAGAGCAATTCCTTATTGAACCTGGGAAGAGTCTTCTCAATAAGTGTCAGGAGAGAAAACCCTGCCAAAGATAATATTGTCTGTGGAGAGAGCAGGATATTATGCATTATGTATAGTACCTGGACACTTCAAAGACGAATGAGTGAAGTGTAGAGAAGTCCTTTCTGTTTCATCTTCCACGTTCAATAACATGCTGCTCTTTTGGTCCACAATATGCAAATACAGAATGTTCGGGATCAACGAGAGATTGTTTAAGTGCGTGTTACACAATCAACTACATTCCGCGTTATCTAAAATTTGAATCCCAGTTCTACAGAAAGATCCTCCTCTAATCCTGGAAATGGTGTGATTCATCATGAGCTATCTCTGTGTGCTATGAATAGGAGGGCATAGCAGGTCATCCCTGCAAAAGCAATGGATGAACATGATCAACGTGGCATGGCTGGAATGAACACCGTTAAGTTTTTTCACAGAGCATTCTTTTGAGGTTAGAGTTTTCTCTGAAAGAGAGGAAGGGGGAAATGTACGGTCAAGGACAACTACAAGGTTTTCAAAATCTCCTGTATAAACCTTGTAAGCCTTTATAGTTCAGTTGCAAGAACAAATGCACGCTTTTCAGAATTGTGAATAGACTGATTAAAAGTTAGTACACACACTGCCGCTCAGAAAGACATTAACCTCTTACACACCACATCAGAGAACATTTCACGTTTGCTCTACAATTTTCAGCATCTTCTACAGTCTTGTTATATATTCTAGAACAGGAAAAACATTGTATAGAAAAGTGGGAAAGTTGTCCTCAAGGCAAGGAGAATAGGATCTATTTTAAAGGAATAGTGCACCAAAAATGAAAATTTGCTGAAAATGTACTCACCCTCGGGCCATCCAAGATGTAGATGAGTTTGTTTCTTCAACAGATTTGGATGAATGTAGCACTGCATCAGTGTCTCAGCAATGGATGCTCTGCAGTGAATGGGTGCCGTCAGAATGAGAGTCCAAACAGCTGATAAAAACATCACAATAATCCACAAGTAATCCACAGCACTCCAGTCCATCAGTTAACATCTGGAGAAGACAAAAGCTGTGTGTTTGTAAGAAACAAATCCATCAAGACGTATTTAAACCTTCGCTTCTGGGTAAAATCCATTAAAAAAGTCCATAATAACGCTTCCGCCTGTGAAAAAGTCCATCTCCTGTTGTCTCTCACATCAAAATCCAGCCACATATTTGTTTAGAGCTGTTTTGGACTGTTTTGGCTTGTAAACGGTGTTCTGTTGATCTGTGCAGATTTCTCTCCTGATTCAGGGAAGCCACTTTTTCACTGGAGGAAGTGTTATTATGGATTATAGATGTTTTAGTTTATCAGCTGTTTGGACTCTCATTCTGACGGCACCCATTCACTGCAGAGCATCCATTGGTGAGCAAGTGATGCAATGCTACATTTCTCCAAATCTGATGAAGAAACAAACTCATCTATATATCGGATGGCCTGAGGGTGAGTAAACTGTCAGTAAATGTTTATTTTTGGGTGACCAATTCCTTTATGATATCACATATCAGCTCAAGTACTAAGTACTAAGCATCTATTACATTGTATATGGCATATTTTATTTATTTATTTAATTATTTAGTCATTTATCAGACGCATATAAGGCTTAACTGGTTAGGGGTAACTTGTCTTGAACCATTAGGCTAAATAACCTGGGGTCCATTTATTCGTTCATTCATAAACAGTTTTATTTGTACATTACATAAAGTAGAAGCTTTTCCAGATGCAATGACAACAGTTATTCTAATTTCAGTTATTTTTCAGTGGGCCAAGAAATAAACAATTAACAAACATGTCAGAGTGATTAAAAGCTAATTGATGCAGTAGCTATAAAATCACATTATCACATATAAAGTGTGCTGATCTTTTTTTAGAATGTTCTTCAAATTAACTTTACTTGACATTTCCAAACAAATAACACAGCAAGAACTAAAGATTAACAATTGTTAGTTACAGTACAGTAGTTACAGCTATAAATGTTCCTATAAAATGCATACCACTTTAACAAAAAAGCTCGCATTATCTTCCTCTCAGTAGTCTGGCTTACTGTCTTCATTTCCAGGTCTTTCAGATTCCATTGAGAAGAGGGTCAGAGAGGGATTTCATGTTGCCTCTTTTCTCTTTCCTTTTACCAGGCAGTGATTGCACTGGATAAGTTGTCACAGGGAGTCTCGCTGATAAATAATGCTGTGCAGATTTTTACATCCTTAGTGTGTTTCGTGTGTGTTGGCAGAGTGGCTTGATGGAGGAGTACGCTAATTAAGATCTCATTCTGAGGGATGTTTTCTTGCACACAGCTGATGTGCCAAACATGCTAAAAACAAAAGTCAGTGACATCCCATTTACCTCTCTCTCCATGTCTCTTTCTCTTACTGGAATATAATGAGAAGTGACACTGTGTGTATTATAAGCATATACTTCTAAATCATATACATTTATGAAGGAAATCAAATTATGTATGTGTTGACAAGATTCCGTGGTGGAAATTACATTCAACTGAATAGATTGAATAGATAACATTTTATGTTTATGCCAACATTTTATGTACATTTGACAAAATTGCACCTTGATTGTAAATGTGTTTTCTTTATGCGGTTCATTTCAAGCATGCTCTTCTGACACTTTTGTGACCTTTGTAACCAAGAACAAAAACTTTATTAGTGGCAAAATTATGGAGTCTATATTATAAAATAAACTATACTATACTATACTATACTATACTATATATTATACTATACTATACTATACTATACTATACTATAAATTTGTAAAAATGTGTATAGAGTACAAGTTGTTTATGATTATTTATATATGTTTTTATTTACATTTAGTTTTTAAATGATGAAAACCGATAAACTAATAAAAAACTAACCTAGTCAAGGGTAAAACAGAAAATCCATACATAAAAGACAAATGAAAAGTGCCAGAAATAAATGAAAAAAAGACTGTTTTAAAGTTAAAGAAGAAGTAGTTCTGTCTGCTTTTTTTTTTAATTGTGAAAACATTTGAAAACTTGAAAGCGTTTTTTATAGAAATGCCCATAGTTAAAGAAACATGGTTCTTTTGAATATGTTTTTGCATAAAAATTAAAAGAACAAATCCTTTCTAAAAAGTCTTTGCTCCAGCAGTGGAGGCCATTGGCTGACATGCTCCCCTGCAGCTCTCGCTCTCTCCTCTGTCTGCGAAAACTGCCAGTAACCACCAAATTGATTCATCCCCCCCGGTCCAGCCCTGCTTTTGATAAGGTGGCGCTGGATGATTGAGGTGAGTTTTAATATATGCTGTTAGCAGGGGACACAACCTCTCCGTGTGCTTTAGCAGAAAAAATCACCTGTGAAACGCACAGAAACAGCAGCTGCGGGTGGTAAAACATGATGTCCACAGGCTCCTTCAGGCCTTCAAGAGGATTAAAGCCTGTCAGAACACCTGCCACGCTGAAGAGACATTTTAAGGCTGAGGAAGACATAGCCTGAATTCCTCCAAAATATGATTAGATGTGAATTTGGCAATCTGAATCTCACAATGTCTAGTTAAAGGCATAGTTCATCCAAAAATAAAAATTCTGTCATCATTTGCTCACTTGTTCCAAACCTGTATGACTTCCTTCTGCAAAACACAAAAGGAGATATTTCGAAGAATGTTTTATCTGTTTTCGAAAATATTATTCAATAGTCAATGGGGTCCAAACCCTTCGAGCTTCAAAAACTTGACTTTTGAAGTGACACAACAAAGAGACTGAATTTTGAAATTTCAAAAATAGTTGAAACATTTTTCAAAATCAACCCGTCCTCACCCCCAAGGCATCAAAAACTGAAACAGCACCTTTGCATCACTATTAAGATGATAAAGGTAACCCTAGGCATTGCTATATCGACAAACTTTGAATACCATTGCTTTCGATGAGAAACCATTGGCGTCAATACACAGACGTGAAGGGCATGAGAATTTATTGTCATTCAATTATATATTGGGGTATAATTTTGTTATGACATATAATGTATTTGTAATGTATAATGTGTCTTAATCTGACACAAGCAACTGAAAACAATTGAGTTCCTAGTTTGTCAGTATAGTGACAGTGACACGCAAGCAGAGGCGGACAAAGTACTCAACTCCATTACTTGAGTGAAAGTACAGATACTGCTGGTCAAATATTACTCCATTACAAGTAAAAGTTGTAAAGACAGATTTTTACTTAAGTAAAAGTACAGAAGTACTTGCTTTTAAAAGTACTTAAGTACCAAAAGTATTTATTGTCGTACATAATACTTGCAATACTTCTGAAGCAACGTACAATACATTACACCTACTGAATAGACTGACTAGCTTGTAGTATCTTTGGAATAAAGAGCTTTTAGAATGTTACAAATACATGTACAATGTTACCCACCCCGACAAAAGCAGGATGGTAGTGATCTCGCACAGCTCTGACAGTGTGTGCACACATCTATGTGTAGCCATTCATCCACATTTGAACAGAGAGGACAGTGAAATCCTGTAAATACAGAGTGATAAGGAAAAAAGAAAAAAAATTCAAACCTGCTTTAAAACACAGCAACACAACTGTAGATGTTAACTTTACAACCAGCA
>NW_015643640.1:795899-814176 GCF_001515625.1 Sinocyclocheilus rhinocerous | reverse complement strand
CTTGATAGAAATGTAGTGGAGTGAAAAGTACAATATTTGTCTTTCAAATGTAGTGAAGTTAAAGTCATAAGTTCCCAGAAAAAATAATACTCAAGTAAAGTACAGATACTCAAAAAGTGTACTTAAGTACAATACTCAAGTAAATGTACTTAAGTTACTGTCCGCCTCTGCACGCAAGGTACCTGACCATGCTTCAGTTTTTGATGCTTTGGGAGTGAGAATCTTTTTTTTGTTGTTTTCAATGCAATTTATGCAAAGTCATGTGAGTTTGACATGAAGGTAAGGAAACAATGACTGTGACAATGATTAATTTTGGGATGAACACATGCTTTCTACTAGCTCCAGTCTAAAAATGCTTTCAAGAGCGTGACTCCTGAGAAATAAAAAAAAAAGTCAAATCTAAATTCCATCAGCAAAAAGCATTCAGCCTTGAAATTCTGTTTTCCTACAGAAATACAGTCCTGAGACAGCCATAAAGTTGCTTCCAGCGAGATGGACGTCATCGCAAAGACTGCACATACCCAGAAGAGACAGATTTTTGATGGCAGAGCGGGCTGTTTCCCCAGCCTGCCTTTCCATCATTCATTTGTGTGCTGACAGCTTTATTGCCATGTCACAATTCTTTAAGGGAGCCAAAAACACCAAGTTAAAAGCACTTAGAGACCCTGCAGTGTTGGGAGGAAGAGTGCTGTGTGTGTCAGTGTGTTCTTAGCCTAAATGGACAGAGGATAGGCAGATGTCATCGACAACAAAAAGGGCAAAAAAGAAAGGAAAATGACCCTCTGGTAAGGGGGCTGTGGGTAGCGCTACTATTGGTAGATGATTCTGACATGTGCAAGTGTGTCGTTAACAGTGGTCTGCTGTCAGATAAAACCAAACCTTCTGGGTAAAAATGCAGCTTCAAACAACAACAAGGACACAATGAACCAACTTTTGTCAGAACCATCAGTAGATATATATATATATATATATGTTAGTTATATAAAAACAATATTCAAATCAAATTCAATTTATTAATTATTTTATCATTATTTTTATATTAATAATCACAAAATGTAATATATTTTCAAAGTTGTCTAGTTTTCTATAGATTTATTTGATCAATTATGGATTTTTAAATCTATTTATCAACATAGTCGATTACTTGATTGATTTACCTTTTTTACTTGATTGATAGAGTTATTGTTTTTTAATGGTTTTAATTATTTATTGATTTATCAAACTTTTCAAATGATTATTGAGTGGCATTTGGGTCCTGTATAACCTGATATGAAATTGAAAAACAAATTTGAAAACAAATTTCACAAATTATTACAAAGAAACGGCAAGTAGCACATTGAATGAAACATGACATTCTGAAGTAGATAAACTGAAATAGAATTTTCTCATAAAACATACTCCAGTCATCTTTGTTTTATTTACAACTTCGAATGTGTGCATTTGTATTACAACATCTCCTCAGGAGGTTTGTGGTATGAAAGTGATTTAATCCCTGTAACACATTTCTAATCGGTTCAACTGATGGTGTTACAAACACAGGCTTATCAAAAGTCAATTTTCTCAGTGCCAAGAGTTTTGGAAATAGCCTGTGTTTGATCCAATGGGGCACTGTAATCTTAACATCATTTATTTATGAAGGTTTATTGCCGTTGGACAGCATCTTCAATGAACACCTCAAAATGCAATTTGTAATAGATTTCAAATCCACTGAGAATGCTTATGTGAAGCGTTTGATTTTGAGAAACTCAATTAGGGAGAGAAGAATGGAAAGTGAACGGGATCACAGATGAGCGCTTACTACAGAGGAAGCTAGAGAAAGAGAGAGCAGAAATGTGGCAGCTTGATTGTGTTTGTTTCTCACTCACCTGCATGTGCGAGACACACAGACGTGTCGTAGAGACTGCAGCTTTGGTTACTCAGTCCAGTCACACCTTCCAGCAAATTACACTGCTTATTACCCCTCAGTGTGGCAGAGCCGCTGTAAATCACACCGAGTTATAGGAACACAGCAGAGAGCCAAGACTTCATCCACAGCCTCAGGGATAGAAATCTGCCCTCTTGTGCACCAGGACAAAACACTTCTGAGAAATATAACGCAAAGCCAAGACAAAATGGACTTGGATGGATAAACATAAATATGCAGGAAGACCCATATGATACATAAATACACGTGCAGAATTTGAAAAACTCTCATATTCACTGTTGCTGATGTCAAAGTAATCTCTGCAATTCTTCATTCTGACTGCTTAGTTGCTCCATCCTAATATTTCCTAATATTCACCATTATCTATTGCAACGCTGTATATTGGACTGATCAAACAAGTCTTCTTTGGAACCCAAAGCGATTCCATTGCCTCAGAGACCTTTCAGTGGTTATTCTGGTCAGTGCCTGCACTCTGAAATAAATCTGTAAAAATAGGGCATTAATTTGAAGGAATTTTACATATTTATTTTTTACAGGTGTTTTACCTGTATTTTGAATTTTATGCTCGCATTGCGTGTTTTAGAATTAACGCAAATGTCCATAAAATTAGTGGAAAATGTCCCAGTACTGAGCTGCCAGTGCATTTTCTGTTATTTTACTGATTTATTTCTTACACTGTGATTGAAAAAACCTAGCAATTCTTGATATACTATTTCATTTTTGCTATGTAAAAATGGCCATTCGTGTATTTCAGGGAATTTTCTCTTTTACGTCCTTGTAATTCTCTTCCTGATCTGTGGGGGTCAGTCTACACAGGTAAAGAGAATAGGACTCCAGGTATAAAGGACAAGGAAGAGAGAGTTAGAGGAGTGAGTATTGAGCACAGAACAGACCAGAATTCTTACAAACTTCTTAAGAGAAACATTAATGCACCGCTTGCCTGTTAAAGGCTGTGACACATCAAAAAGACATCAAAGAACTAGCGGTGACGAAAGTCAACTGTGTTGCCACCTCGATTCGTCTGCATCTGGGCCAAAAATTTATGCTTGGACACATCGCAAACAAAGACTACAGCCAATGGACGACTAGCATGTACGTTCTGTGTCTGCGTGAGAGGAAAAAACTCCCCATACCAGCAGGTGGCAGTAGTCTATATTCAAAAAGTTCAAAAAGAGACTTGGATTGCAGATGTACAAACCATAAACAAAGCAGCACTTCCTTACCATTTTGAATATAAATCATGTTGATCAGATGGTCTTCCCTTTCTTTATTCCAGATGCCCATGTCGTTATGAAAATATTCACGTATTGAAATGTTCATGTAAGATGAAGATGTAAAATTAGAAGAGTCGTCTGTGTGTGCCTTCTTTGTTCGAGTCATCACTTACTTGCTTTCATAAGTTTCATATTTCAACTCAAATAAATATGCAATATAGTTAGTTGGTGAGCAGTCATGTAATAAGCGTTGCATTATTGCAAACTACAACACTAAGTGATGGCGTTAATTACTTAAACTGGATTATAATCACAATATTGTTCACAACTGACACATTTAGGGAATATAATAAGAACATCTAAAACATTTCGTCAGCTCTGTCAGGTTATGAATATTACAAAACAGCTTTACTGATGAGCATTCTTTAGAGGAGGTAATACAATGATTAATTCTTACACTGAATGCAATGTTAAAATGTTGCTGTTAAATTTTAAAGACCCTTCTCCAGGATATGAAAACTTTCATGTTGTAAAAAAGAAAATTCCCCTTAACAATAAATGTTCAAAGTGCACAATAGATCATCCAAAAAGAGAGATCAGGCATGGCCTGAATGCAAACAACCGGAAAAGCTCCCTCCCTGTGAGATGTGTAGAGGAGTTTGGTTCTGGCTCAATGCTCTGTCTGGCAGGATATTAACAGAGAGGCTGATTATTCAGTCTGGGCCTCTGTGCCACTGCTGAAGCACAGATACGGTGTGTTTGTTGCACACACAGCTCCTGGTCCCTGATGAGAGTCTTTAAAAATGCTGTTATGAAGGATCATTTGCGTTCAAATGCATTTCAATCAAGTCATTGTGTTGACAAACAGCTGAGAGGAGAACTCCCGCAATGCTTTGAGGGAGTGAAATGGAGGTTATGAGCTGTATTGGGATAGATGTGGGTTTGTATTGTTTTATTTTACTTCTTTGACATTGTGTAGTTTTTGAGAAATTAATAATGGAATTTGGCCTTAAGGATGACACAATGGACATATATTATTAAAGTGCTGAAAGATCTGAGGTTATCCGTACACGGAAGCAAGGTGCAGGTGATTTTTACTTTTTTATTTATTTATTTATTTTCATTTTTTTGTGCCTCCCTGAGTCTATTTTCTACATTATTAATTTATTCTGTGTAATGCAACAAGAAATGGGGGGAGGAGGATTTTTTTAATTTTCTGCACATTTCCCTCCATCTGATTTTGTCCATTGCATACTGGAAGTGAGCTCCCTGAGTTTATTTTTTGTGTTATGTATGACAACTAAAATGGGCCAAAAATGGATTTGATGAATTTCAGATTGTATTTATCCCATTATCATCAGCAGCCGTCAGATCAGCAATTTGATCCTAACCTGTTTGCTACTCATCCTACAAATTTTAAGCAATCTTCACCACAGTTGGCACTATGTTCTCTTCAGAACGAGAAATAAAAAAGTTATCAATAAAAACAGCAGTACTAACACCAAACTGGAACTGCAGCTGCATCTTCACAACATTATGTTGTATTGAACAAGTCCTGATAAGACTCACCATGCAGGTTAAGAACTTGTGGACAAAAAATGACAACAATGATGTATATTCTTAGAACTTTATCCAAATTACCAAGTCATGTCTTCGACTTTGCCACATTGCAAGTGACTTTGCCATTTTTCAAAAACTCAGTTTTTCAAATTCTAACCACAGTGTTCATTGAATCTTCAGCAAACAGCAACTGGGCCTGCATCTCTGCAATGCTTGGGCATATTAACACAAAGCTTTTATATTTACAGTTTCCTGACAATAACATATCAACAGTGCTGTGGAATTGTAGTCCGTAATTGTAGTCCATTACTGATTACAAATTACATGACAAAAAGTTGGAGTTAGTAACATACAGTAATCTGGATTACACAAATTAAGTAATGTGTTCTGACTACTTTTTGATTACTTTTAGGTTACTTTTGGCCTAACTCGTTTATCATAGACCTTAATAAAAAAGAGAGAAAAATATATTCTTCTTTGTTATCAGTATCATAAAATGCATTAAACATTACATTACATCAGGGATTCCCAAACTGGGGTTTTTGGAAAACCGTTTACAGTTTGGAATAACTGTAGGGGATTGAAAATAATAATTAATGAAATGATAAAAATGACCATTAACCAATGACCATTAAATATGTTGTTTAATTATTGAAATCTCAGGGGGACTTGAATATTTTAGGTCAAAAAGCTTGGGAATCCATTGCATTACATGAACAAACATTAAAATAAACATGAAAACATGACACTGCAGGTTTGAAAAAATTTTTTCCAGACTTCCAGAATTAATTAGTGAAGATCACTGGATATGATTAAGAAATATGTATTTCACAGCTACGCATCAACAGTGTTTAGTAACTTGCATAATTGTGGTCTATTAGATGTAGTGGTGCTTTTGTTCAGAAGCGTGGATTGCAAATTTATACGTGATAAAAAATACGAAGGGATACAGATGTAGACTTAAATATGTTTGCATTATGGGAGTGTTTCTAGATATTTGAACAGGCAACTTTGGCATTTCAAATGCAATCCATGTGTGGTAACAGATAAGACCATTTATATTTCTGAATCAAAGTCACATTATTACAAAAGCTAATTTAGTACACCCATAATTCACAAAACTAAAACTAACTTAACCATGCTGACACAGTCAGTTTGGCATGCATGTGTGGATTACACTGTGAATGACATGAATTTTCGCATTTTAATAAATGTTAAAGGCAAAGACTAAGTCCAAAGATACATGGTTAAATGACTCATTGAGTGATAATTCAAATACTAATGAATTGTGTGTGCAACTAGGTTAATTTAGAAAGGAAACTTTAAAAGGGAAAAAAGCACTGCATATCAATTTAGTGACACATGTGTCACCTATCCGTCAAACGTTATACGCAACTATATTATGATATAAATCTCATGTTATATGACATCAGATGGGATGCCAGAATGCAGTGCTTGTACCACTTACTGATATTCTACCCAGAAAGTGGATGAAAAACATCTAAATCAATAATGAAGGTTCACCAGGCAGTGCATCAATAGCATTAGCTACAGTATTCAGTTGTGTTAGGAAAAACATGTTCGGACAGGTTTGTAATCACAAAGTTTGTCAGTGAAACCTCAGGGAAAATAAATCCTATCTGAATAGTGCAACTCTAATAAATGTCTGGAAGCTGCCCTTGCTGGATGTTAAAACTCAATGGAATACTCCAATACTGAATAACCAATATTGATGCAAACACACATTTGTATGTCGCCCTTTCATCAAAAGGTTAAAGTGTTCATTTATGTGCAGCGAGTCCCAAAAAGAAGCATTATGTACCTTAACCGAGTCTTTCGCGGGAAAAAAAAGTAAAAGAATGATGCAAAGACAGTATTAGAGTTGAATTTATGACCTTTCTGAATACAGCATTGAACAAAACTTGTCAACTATCTCTGGTACTTGAAATTAACCCAGGGTTCTCAGCACCTATCCTTGCTAGTTCAGCAAAGAAACACAGTGGTTTTGTCTCTATGCTTCCATTCAGTTTCTGTGGGAAGAATAAGAAATGTGTGTTTACCAATTGAACCTCGACTCAAGACACTCATCTGCTATCTCAGTGCTGAAGTGATTCTCAACTCAACAGCTTTGACTTCTTTATGGACGGGAGAAAGCTGCGGCAACTATTCACACTCCATGAACCTTTTCTTCAGATTGATGCATGAACGCAACAGCTCTTGAAGCAATCAGAATGATCATTCCACTCATTATATAACGCAAATTTTAGACCCCAAGCCTTGAGGTGGTTTCAAGAGGGACTCCTCCTGGGTTGAGGATGCAGCTGTGTCTCTGTTCTCTCTGGCATCAGTGCTCTACTATCTGCTGTGCCAGGGAGCTACTGGTTCGTAACTGCTGTTTTGAAGGGAATAAATGTGGATGAATGAAATGAATGACTTAGAGGAGTAACATAGTGAGTTTCAGGCAAACAAAAGCCTGTGTGTGCCAAGAGATTAGCAGCAAGACTACACTAAACTACACTAAATGATAATACTGCATACATGCGTGTTATTATTGTCTTTGTTGCTTTGTCTTTTGGGCAGTGCAAATTTGGCATTTCCCAAGTATCTACTCAAATCATTTTCTGAGATCTCTGCATTGGATTTTGAAATGCTCCTCCCATGTTGAGTTACTAACATATGTGACCCTGGGCCACAAAACCAGTCATAAGGGTAAATTTTTCGAAATTGAGATTTATACATCATCTGAAACCTGAATAAATAAGCTTTCCATTGATGTATGGTTTGTTAGGATAGGACAACATTTGGCCGAGATACAACTATTTGGAAAATCTGGAATCTGAGGATGCAAAAAAAAAAAAAATCAAAATATTGAGAAAATCATCTTTAAAGTTGTCCAAATGAAGTTCTTAGCAATGCATATTACTAATCAAAAATTAAGTTTTGATATATTTACAGTAGGAAATTTACTAAATATCTTCATGGAACATGATCTTTACTTAATATCCTAATGATTTTTGGCATAAAAGAAAAATCTATAATTTTGACCCATACAATGTATTGTTGGCTATTGCTACAAATATACCCCAAACTGCTTTTGTGCTCCAGGGTCACATATAGACACATACCTGTGCCATATACCCACTATAGTTAAAACAAATGCTCTGAAACTATAGTTCTATTTACCCATATCGTACGTGAACAGGCAAAAGCTGGCCACACTTCAAACTGATGGACAAGAGGATGGAAAACAGCTTTGAACCAATATTTAAAAGACTTGGTGGCCAAAAACTACCAAGTATTCAATTTCACTGGGAGCCTGAAGCTGGAGCCAAACAGGTGTTCACCACTTAAAGGGCTTTGATGACAAAAACACTGTAAATGTCTCCTCAGAGAGAACTTTGAGGTTAAGTCGACAGTAAGAGGAATGTTCTCGTCATAGAGGGATTTATAAATTGAGCTAGACGCATGAAGGATTATTTTCTGACACAGATTTTACAGTGATGGGGTTTATTTGACGGATTAGAATTTACAGTGTTTACATTATTTCTCTGAGGGACTTTGCCTACTGATTAAGGTTATTAGGAGAAACTTCCTCTACTGTCCAGTTTCCAATTTTTTACAGTTTTATTTCTATGCAGGTTGTATAGCTAATTATTGTGAAAATGTATTTATTGTTAAAATAATAATAAATGATATAACTTTTTTACTTATATAAAGTTTGCATGAAAAAACACAGAAGTGCAGAATAAGTGAAGCCTAAAATAAAGTAACAACACAACACTGAAGGTCCATGATGGAAGAGATGTCCTATTTTCAAGTATATTCACATCTCAACCACGCAAAAACCATAATTTCCACAGCTTTTCCCCTTTTTCCTTAGCCTATTAATTGCTGCTACATGATCATGTTTTAGCCAAGGCTATACACCTCTAAATAAGATTTTATATTAAAGATTTTTTATATATATATATATATTTTGCATAACAGAATCTGTAGATCTGTTTTTAATCACATTCCAAGATAATTTTTTGGCAAATTATTAATCATTACAATTCATTTCGCATTAGCAGTGTAATTAGAGATGCTTGAGAAGCTGTTGAAGTCCATTAATTTGTGCTCACATTTGAAACTTTATGCTAATCTCAGTCAATCCAGTATAAGAATATGAAGAGAATGGCAAATAGTGGTTAAATGCTGATTTATATTACAGTTATAGTTCTTTTTGAGCAATAAAAAAAGATGTAACAGCTAAACTATGGAGACAGATCAGCCTCAAAAATAACACATTTGCAAAACAAAATTCATAAATGCACAGCACAATTTACATTTACAAAATCCGATTTGTAAATTCAAAACACAATTCATAAATACACAAGTAAAAGCATAAATATTTCCCCAAATGCTCACACAAATGCATCTTACCTAAATAAATTTAAAATGTTTACACAAATATGTATATACAAATTTCTTGAATTAATTTCCATCACACATTTATGAATGATGTTACATGTATTTATGGATCGTTGAATCTGCATTTGCAAATCGTCACATGTGCGTGGACTGCTTTGAATTTGTGTGCGGTATTTTTGAGACCTTCCTGGCAGGTTAAGAATCATAAATATATTTTTTTTGGAGGATGTTCCGTTCAGCCAATCGCGGTGAGCTTTTAATCCACCAATCAAAACGCTCTTTACTGAACAGACTCCAGAAGCTCAACGCTGTGCTTGTACTGTGCAAACACTCGCGTCCCATACACCGCACGACCCTGAGAGTCTCTGTGAACAGAAGCACAAATGGAACATACCAGCAAGAGGCAGTACTGTCATCTTTTTCCTTTTATTCCAGAAACAGAACAAGAACTTACACAGGTAAGGCCATATCGCCAAGTGCCTCCCCTACACATCTCTCTCCATGACGGTGACAGCCACACTTTTTATAACAAGGCAGTAAATGAACCAAACCCACCCGAACTAACTTGAACATAAACACAAATAACATTGCTAACGGACCCGATCATGGAATAATGCACAGCGTTGAGCTTCTTGAGTCTGTTCAGTAAGGAGTGTTTTGATTGGTGGATTAAAAGCTCACCGCGATTGGCTGAACGGAACATCCTCCAAAAAAAATATATTTATGATTCTTAACCTGCCAGGAAGGTCTCAAAAATACCTCACACAAATTCAAAGCAGTCCACGCATGTGTGATGATTTGCAAATGCAGATTCAACGATTCATAAATACATGTAACATCATTCATGTGTGATGGAAATTAATTCAAGAAATTTGTATATACATATTTGTGTAAACATTTTAAATTTATTTAGGTAAGATGCATTTGTGTGAGCATTTGGGGAAATATTTATGCTTTTACTTGTGTATTTATGAATTGTGTTTTGAATTTACGAATCGGATTTTGTAAATGTAAATTGTGCTGTGCATTTATGAATTTTGTTTTGCAAATGTGTTATTTTTGAGGCTGATCTGTCTCCATACTAAACAGCTTATGCAGAAAATGAAATCAACGTGAACGTGTAAGGTGGAAATTAATGTTCTTTTTTTTTTTTAAGAAACTAGAGGTAAAAATGAAATCATTACAGTTACATGTATGATTTTTTTTTTTTTTTTTTAACTTGATCATAATAATCATGATCATGTGACCAGATCAGGCTCTTATATCTCTATGGCCTTCCACTGGTTGGATGGGTTTCATTCACGTCCCATTGTTTCAGCATTCAATGTTTGAATTATGGATGGAAGTCATGTTTTGTTCTGTTTAATGAGAAAAGGCATTACGGTATCCATGGTTTCCAGTGAAGTGGGGTAGTGTGTGTGTTTTGTGTGGGCGAGGGGTGGAGGCTGCAAACAAGCTTCATGTGTGAGGACAGCACTTTAGTGCACTCCGCTTTTTTCTGCCTATCCCGCGCCCTATTTTCTAGCCCCTTCTTTTTCTCTCAACCCTTTGAACATGGAGGCCTTGGATTTGTGAAGAGTTGTGGGAACAGCAGGGCTCTGAATAGGTGACCTTCAGTCTCTGGTGCTCCGAGCGGCTCTCTTCCACAGGGAGCCGAGCCAAAAAGAGCTTTGAGCTTTCACTGTGACTCTGAATGGAAGAACGAAAACAGATCCTACGAACAAGAGAGGGCCCATCTATGGGGCCCTACTGTAATTAGTTATCTTTTTACCTGGCAACCCTCTTGCTCAGGCTGCACTTTCTATTGAGAGCAGTTCAGATGCGGCAGAGAGATTCAGGGTTGATTCTCACTAACCCTCCTCTCATTTGTACCACTGGGGCCCCTCGGAGGGACCAGCAAAGACCCTCGCTGGGCTGATTTGTGTCTTAATGAAGCAGGATTTAATTGCTAGAGCACTAACAGTCATTGGGATCCTGTGTGTGATGCACCCCCAAGTGGATGCCCCACTATATTACATGCCATGTAACGTAATACATTGTGTGTATTTCCATCAAGCAATCTGGGTTTTGGATGTTAAAGTATCTTTTCTGGCCAATCAAAAATGTCTCTGTATTCTGAAAAAAAAACAAAAAAAAAACATATAAGCAATAGCCACGTTATTTTTAACATAAGAGCGGTCATTTGTAACTTGAATTCTAGTTTACCTGTATAAAAACAGTCCTTTATTCTGCTTTGCATTGCAAATATAATTTAACAGAGTGTCTATTTACACTAAATGCAAACAGCCCAACTTGCTAGCAGAGGCTATTTACACTAACCAATGTCTAGTTGGGACAGACAACATTACAAAAGACAACTGTCAGACAACAGCAGCAATTCTGATCTGCCTTTTGCCAAACCCGCTCTTCTCCAGTTCTCCCTTTTCCCATCGCATATCAGATCAGAAAGGCATTTATTTTCAATACAAATGAAGGAAATATTCGAAAAGTGGAAATAAAGTGCCTCATGGGTATTTAATAACAAAGTGTTTATCGGGGTAGGTGTTGGGAGGGCTTTATTGTCCCAATAAGGCGGCATTCATTTAATAATTTTAATAAATATTATAATTTACACTCAATATGTTATTATTGCATACTGTTTTATAATGTACTACAATAGGTGCAAATATTTTTCCGCTAAGTATAAATAGCATCTAACTACTATTTACACTTATTGTGAGTGTAAATAGAATATATCATTATTTGCACTTAGTGTAAATAACATCTGTCTAAATTTGTTATCATAACCGTAAACATACTGGTTTGTAGTGCAAATAGTTTTACCGTTTACCGTTTACTGCATTATGTTATTCTTCTACTTATTTACATATAACGGCTAATGAATTGGAATTCTGGCACATTCAAAGCAAGCAGCTTACTTCTGTGTTGCAAAATAAGGCGGCTAGAAAGACAGAATTAACATAAAAATAGCATTATATAAATATTTGTTTTTTCATTCTGTTATAGTACATGTTTCACTATTTCATGGGCAAAGATGACAGATTTCAGTTGTGTACTTCTGAGAGGTCCTGCACTGAGCATCTGCCATTGGGATTAATGGGAAAGCTTATGGACAGCCCTTTTCCAGTGTTATAGATCTTCTTGATATCCTTAAACTATGACTGTAAGTCTCTTCGTGCCTGATATGATGAAAATCAAAGGAAAAGTTGCAAGCAGCTGAAATGCAAAACTAGGAAGGTTGGGAAGGGAACTGGGAGGAAGTGCAAGTAATTTAACAGCTTTTACCAAGTAATGTCAGTAATGTATCTAAGTATTGTAGCTTTTAACAACTATGAATTATAGTTCAGAAAAGATTTGGTTTAATACTGCCTTAATTTATTTAAAATGACTAAATGTTACTGAAAGACTTCACTGAACTTTTCCTAATTGCATGCCACAGACAAGCTGTTTGCTTTAAGACACTTAAAATCAGTTTCTTCAGCTCAAAACAAGCGCCAGTGTCTAAAAACTGTAATTAGGAACCAACAAACTTCAGACGGAATCGCCTGTAAAGTGAGAGGGAGATCTCCGCTCCCTATACACAACAGACAACACTCATCACAAATTCATTTTCCACAGATGAAATGACTAATGGGCCAGAAGGCTGCATGGGGAGAGATGGTAAATGAATAAAAACAACCTTGCAGCAAGAGGAATGTGCTGCCGCATCTTGTATTAAACAGAATAGGAATGTAAAGCAAGCAGCATTCAGCAGCATGCATAGAAAGTGGGTCAAATATGCTCGGAGAGACTCCTTTCAGGATTTAATTTCGCTGTTAATCCATCTCCTGTAATTTCCATATGTAAACATCAGTAGTTAAACACCTAGGGGAGAGAGTGAAATTAAAAACTATTTGTTACTAACAGATACTGAAAACCAAATAGCTTACTTTTCATTGCAACTTTAATAAGATATTAACAGTAGAATATTTGACAAATATCTGCATTATAACCTGCAAACCTGAATTGATTCAGATGTCAGCTGATTATCATTGCGCAGGACAGTTTACATTGTCAATGCGAATTTGGACCATCATCGGCAAGTGAATATAATCCTTCTGTTTTAAAATGAATTTAATTTGATGAAGTGATCTGAAGCTCCCCAGCATGCCAGGGAAATATGCAAGCGGACATAGCCCATGCCACAGGTGCCATACATAATCTATGAGCAGTGTCCAGCCATGACTCCATCACTGCTGGATAAGAGCTGCGCTACAGCTGGCATGGATGGCGCATTACTTTGGACTGGGCCAAGTTTCCCCCAAACAGTGTTGACTATATATCACATTATGAGGATCACTGCTTGTTGAAGTGGCAATTCCACATACAGAGGAATGAAAGCGTCTGATTTAAACATGTAGCAGGGTTGGAAAAAATCTGAATTAAAGAAATGCCTTAATTTGAACTGAATTGATCACCACATGGGTTAGGTACATTTGGGTAAGGTACGTTAATACATGAATATAATCCTTCTGTTTTAAAATGAATTTAATTTGATGAAGTGATCTGAAGCTCCCCAGCATGCCAGGGAAATATGCAAGCGGACATAGCCCATGCCACAGGTGCCATACATAATCTATGAGCAGTGTCCAGCCATGACTCCATCACTGCTGGATAAGAGCTGCGCTACAGCTGGCATGGATGGCGCATTACTTTGGACTGGGCCAAGTTTCCCCCAAACAGTGTTGACTATATATCACATTATGAGGATCACTGCTTGTTGAAGTGGCAATTCCACATACAGAGGAATGAAAGCGTCTGATTTAAACATGTAGCAGGGTTGGAAAAAATCTGAATTAAAGAAATGCCTTAATTTGAACTGAATTGATCACCACATGGGTTAGGTACATTTGGGTAAGGTACGTTAATACATTTGAATTTCAATTGGAATGACAGAAAAAGAAATTTGACACAGCTAATGCATTCTGGGAAATTAAGTGTTCTACCCAATGTTGTTATTGTTAACTAAAACTACAACTATTTAAAAAAAATAAAGCTGAAATAAAATAAAATATAAATAATGAAAAACTAAAATGAAAACTGAAATGTTGCCATGGCATTTAACTGAAGATAAGTTGAAGTACTCAGGCTAACTAAAACTAAAAATATAAATGAAATAGAAATAGAAATATTAAAAAACTAAAAAATGGCAATTACATTTTAAAAAATAATAACAAATAAATATATCTAAAACAAAACAATGCAAAAACTTTTAATTAATTGAATACATAATTAAATGAAAATTGAAAATATAAAAATAATTATAAAAATATTAATATATACTATAATAGTAAATAAATAAATAAATAATATTGTATGTATTTACCATTATAGTATTTATTAATATTTTGAATAATTTTTATATTTTCAGTTTTGGAATATATAAACTATATAGAAAATGTATTTTATTTCAGTATATATATATATATATATATATATATATATATATATATATATACAGTATACACACACACACACTGGTTCTACCTTGGTCCACAAAGTTAATTCATTAAACATGATGGAATATATAAAATAAATACACATTTCTATAGGTGGCATTTCAAACATGTGTATCTATCTGTAAGGCCTAATAACCTTCAAAACAAATAAATAAAACAGAACTAAACTTCAAACAAGACTTTGACAAGCCAGCATTCAAAGTTTGTCTTGACAAACTCTGCATTTCTATTTAAAAATGAGTTATATGAATTTAGCGTTCATGAAAAACTTTACATGAAAGACTTTCATTCTGACATGGCATGCAACGATACAAAGATCTTACATCTGATCAGCCTGTTAAAGAAACAGTGGAAAACCACAGCTCTAAAGCGGCTACTTGAGAGAAGTAGTGGTATTATGCCCAGAGAGACTGGCAGCGAGATGCAATAAAGCTTTCTGTCCTTTTTAATGATTGAATGCATGCTAGAATAGGACACCGGGGTGGTTAATTGCAATTAGCAACATTCTGTTGCCTTACTTTAGCAAAGATTAAGTACACCGTTTCCACCCTTGAGAGTTGCATGTGCAAGTTCCACAATAAAAGTTGCTGTCACGCTCTACTCGGTTTCCTATTTCATCAGCAAGCTCAGTGAATCCCTCCCACGCAGACTTCTCAAGCTAAGCTCTTCACGTCTGGCAGAGTGGCCACATCTTCAGCAAATACTTGGGAGTTTTCACTATCAAGTATAAATTGACAAGGAACCCCTTTCTTGTTATCCTTAAAAACAGGATGCTGAAAAACACCGCATTACTCATTGCTCCTCAAGGAATTGCACATGCCTTGGTGAAAAGGCATAATCGCACCAAGCTAACTAATATAATGAGGCAGATTAAATTGCATGCACTGCATGTATCTTAAAGCGGCGATTTATTTAGGTAATCAAAAGCATGTTGCTTGTTCATTGCACTGTTGGTGTGTGCAGGAAGATGAGTGAGGTTTCCTGGTCCTACAGTATGAGCAATGAGCTGTCAGATCAGGAGAAAGATGCAGCAGCTGGGAAATGATGTGGCCAGAGTGAAAAATAAAACATGGAGATAAGACAAAAGAGCCGAGGAGACTCCTCCACAAATTGCATCAGATTTGAAATTGTGATGGAGGTTTTGAAGAAAATATAGTTCTGTTCTATGCAGGAGCACACTCTTAAAGCATTCTAAAACTCATCAGCCTCTTTTTATAAGTATGACACGGTTTCTAGTTGCCACGGATACCGTCGTATTAGATGCCAATTGAAAGCCTAAAAATGAATCTTTCCAAAAACGTTTTTGTCATAAAACTACGTTTTGTGACAGCTATGAATACAACAATGCCTTCTATTCACATCTTCTGTCCAGTTGCATTCTGTCAGTGAATGTGGCATAGAAACTGTTACAGGCGCAGTTTGGGTCAGGAATATTAATGTTTAATGTTTATGTTTTAGTTTATTTTATATAACTGAACAAAAATGGGCCAAAGAAATAGTCATTTCATGATCAAACAAGAATCAACAATAAATGTTATGTTTCATATTATTATAACTGTACAGTGTTACATGTAAACTGATACATGTGTATACATTAAAAGTATTTGAAACAATCATACCATACACAAACAATCAGTATAAAATGTATCAGTATATTTCACTTAAATATAAGTGTAATATCTTTAGTACATTAAAATGAGGGTTACAACTGTTTACAGAAAAAGATTTAGATTTACTTTGAAAAAATTTTCACTCAGTTGAATTTCACAAATAATTTTTAAAAATGGTAACACGTTTAATTAAACGTGACATTTTGATGCAGAAAGACTGATTAGTATTTTCTTGTAAAACACTCCAAAAGTCACTTTTACAGTATACCTGGCAAGCAGCACTCCTTGAATGCAACTATTAATTGTGAAAAACAGAAATTGCATATTGATTTTTGACTTATATTGTACTGATAGACAGATAAAGGCATCTCATAAGAAAATAACAGAAAGCCCATGTTTATGCTGGTACTATTGTGGATGTATGCTATTTTTATTTTACACAGATGACTAAAGTGTTACATTCTAGCCAAATAATCCTCTTTAGAATATGATGATCTCTCAAAAAAAAAAAGTTTTATATATACTGTATATGTATATACACTTAAATTACGCATGGTAGGTCACGTTTCCCCAAATTACAGTAGTTGTAGTTGCAATGCAAAAGAGATTATAATTAAGTCTGTAGTTGCAATGCAAAAGAGAATATAATAAACTATGATTGTATTGCATTTTACCGTGTTCTGCTCTATGCTAACATCCTACTTTAACTGTGTTGTCTCTATACTTTGGTATTGATCATTTCAAGCACATGAACTGCAGTGCTGGAGTGTATTTCATGTGAGGGTGTCAATTTTTCATCTGTATTCAGCTTTAGTCTCGAGTAACATAAATACTGCCTTCAGGAGTGTTCTGAGAAATCATGCGATGCACACACTCCATTGTGCTCTCTCTCACACACACACACACACACACACAGATGCATGATCAGTCAACATTTGGATGAATTGTGTAGAGTAGAAGAAAGCCATCTGTTTTTGACAGCTGCAGTTTTATGGTGACGATGACATTGTGGAGGTTGCCCCTCTGGAGCGACAGACTATTTAACACAAGCAACCTTAAAATTCAGCCCAAACCATCGGATCTTTATGCCTCGATGAGAGAAATGAGCTCAATCTTTTATTTAAAAGGGAAAACCGCACCATCTGTGAGCTGCTTTGTTACTGATACAGTGCACTCTCACTGACAGTATTACTGTGCCATAGACAGCTGCAATAACAGGTTTAACCTCTCGGTTGATCTAATGTGTGTGATACATCTCTGCAAATGAGGCATGTGCATGTGTGCTGACAGAGTGATTGTATTTATGTCTCTGTTTGTGTATTAAAACAACCTTAATGTAGAAATGCAGTATTCACATAGATCAAGTAAATATCTGCAAGCGAATTGCATATATACAAACTCAATTATTTTCACTCATATATCACAAGCAAATGTCACATGCGAAAAATGCCCTCTGGTGGTAGCTTTTCAGGCAGCCATTGGTCTGTTCTGACTGCTAGTACAGCAAGTCAATTGGAATCTCTTCCATAGCAACAGTCCTACATGGCAACAACTATCTTGAATACAAGATTTCATTATGGTCTGCCACCCTGTCAAGAGAGACGTCAGTTGGAGTCTTTCATCCTGAGAGGGAAAATACACAGCTTCAGCAGCGACAGCGCGATAAAAAGCAGCTCTCATCACGAGTATTAACTCTTTCAGAGACTTTTTCATTTAATTTATAACAAATACAGAACACAACCATAATAAAATAAAACAGCATCAGAAATTAGAATCAACATGTAGCCAATGTAAAAGTATGAATGAAATAATGAATAAATAAACTAGTAAATCGGTCAGTGATATAATGTGTCCAAGGAAAAAAAGGGAAAAATAAGTTCTTAGAAATGTATTGTTTTTGTATTCAAATTGGTTTCATATGGTTCTGAAAAAAAATTCATTTTAAATGTTTAAAAACAAATGTAGCATCAGGTAAAAAAAAAAAAAAAAAAAATCCTGACACCCTGAAAAATGTGAGAGTACACATTAATAAAAAAAACAAAACAATTTTTAATATAAAAA